>NW_011888901.1:3002928-3029934 GCF_000151845.1 Pteropus vampyrus
CACACACGCGCGCGCGCGCGCGCGCGCGCGCGCATGCGCTCACCCACGCCTCTACCAATTTCCCTGCCTCCATCCCAGTAAGTCACAGCCGCCCATCCTTCTCAACTTCCTGCCCTTCTTCCGCAGCCGTGCTCTCCTGAACTCCCCACTTTAGTTTCTGGTCCCAGCACAGCCTATTCTACTGGCTTAAACCAAGTCTCACTTACGTGTTTCCAGCTTCCATTCATTCGGCTTCTCTCTCTCTCTCTCACCTAGCTGGATACCTGCAGGGTATCTTTGCAAGGCTACGTCTGACTTTTCCATCCTTGAGACCTTCTTCCTCATAGAGGATGGTGGTGCTTCCAGGAGTGTCTCTGGCCCTCCTGACCTGCTTTGGTCCGCTTTTCTCCTCTCTTATCCAGAGGCACCTTCTCTCTCACAGCACACTCTTCCAATGCTCCCTCTTTCCTTCTCCCCAGCCAGAGAGGGCCCCTTTATCTCTCTCATAGCTTTATCATGCTTTATTGAAAATGTGTTTACTTGTCTTGAACCCTACAAAGTTGATAGTTCATTCATTTCTTCAACAAGTGTTTATTAAGTATCTACTCTGTTAAATATTAACGTAGTGCTAAGTGTTAGGGGTATAATGGGAAGAAAAACAGACACATGGGCAGAGACAATGTTATATTTATTTCTGTGACCTGGAATATATAGTTACTCAATACATTGTGAATGGATGGATGAAAGAAAGAATAAATCTTCTCCCTATCCTGTTGGGCAACCTCGCCAATATTTTGTCTGCTGGTTAATTATGCAAAACACAAGCTCACTATGCCAAGATAGATTTTACTTTTTCAAATTCCTGTATATCCATTATGTCCCTGTGTCTCTGAAGCTACCCTCTGAGGTGGCTTTGGTCCAGTTCTAGCATTCCATTTTATTAAAGCTCAATGAGTACATGTCAAATGGCTCACTGATGGTGGAGCCCAGATCATATCTGACCCTGGGCCTTTTCAATTCTAGCCCAGCATTCTCTAAGTGGCATATAGGCCTGCATGTCCCCATCTCCTATGCCTGCCACATGCTTCCCAACCAGAATCTCAGGAAAATGGGAAAAGGGGGAATAGGCTGATTCCCAATTTCCGTTTAATTCTCTTCCAGACGCCTCCTGGACCCTCTCTGGCACAAAAGGTATTGCTTAAGAGGAAGGTTCATTTAATGGATTTTAAGATATGATTTTCTTTCTTATCTGCTCCTTAACCTATACCCTTGCCCCCGATTATCTTTCTGAAGCATGGTAGGCTCAGCTCTATCTTAATTGGATTTTCTGACAGTCACCAGGAACTTGAGGCTGAGTCTTGTGGTTGGGTCAGTTCATTTCCATGATTAGATTTATTTACTTAACATAACTGGGAGGCCTTGTGTACCTAGGCTAAGAGAGACAGAAAGCTCCATAAATGCTATCTGGACTCTGCGCTAATGGCAGCTTTGGTTCCATGCCAGTGACTTTAACCTCACCCACTTATGGCTCTTGAGATCACTGCGTTGGCAAGGCCAAGGCTTCTGGGACTCTCGGCTGCTGCCTTGAACCAATAGCCTGTCACAGGGAAGATGAAGAGGGGCACTGGAGGAACTGAGTCACCAGAAGTAAAGGACAGCTCTGCCTCTCCTGTGGTGCACTGCAGACAGCATGGGCTCCATTATACATCAACTGGGGCTTCTTGGGTTTTATTCTCTGAGTTCTAAGATTTTATCTGTAAAATAAGAATAATAAAGACCATCTTACGGGATTGCCACAATACTTAATGAGGCAATGTCTGTAAAGTGACTATCTCAATGGTTTTCACAGAGTGCACCCAACTCTTATGTGTATCTCTCTGATGTGAGCACACATAAACTCAGACACAGTACACACACATGCATGTATGTGTGTGTACTGTGTCTGAGTTTATGTGTGCTGTACATATGCATGTATGTGTGGGGGGAGTTTATGTGTGCTGTACATATGCATGTATGTGTGGGCAGGGATTCTTTAAGCACACATAAACTCAGCACACATAAACTCAGACACAGTACACATGCATGTATGTGTGTGTACTGTGTCTGAGTTTATGTGTGCTGAGTTTATGTGTGCTTAAAGAATCCCTGCCACTGGCCTGCTCCATGGTCATGTAGCTCTTCCCCACATGGTCACGTAGCTCCTTCATAGTGCAACAGAGCTGCCTGCAACCCAACAGACATGCAGTCATTTGACAGAGGCTGTCACCTTCATGGCAATGGAAAAAAAGGGTGCCTCCTCCCTCCATGTACCCTGACATCTGCCCTTTTTAGATGACCTTTATGCTTCAGTATGATTGTAGAGAATGGCAATCATATGCCTAGTTTCTTTTATTAAGTGCATAGTTAATGCTGGTTAATGCTAGTTAAAACTAGTGCTTGGCTAAAGCACTGAGCACTGTGTTTTGTTTTTGTTTTTTTAGTTATAAGTAAATTTTAACATCAACATTATGAATGGTGTTCCCAAGAAAAAAATGATGTTGCGAGAACCCAATGCACAACTTATACATATTGGCCCTGGTAGATCGAGAAACCAGATGAGGAAATAGGTTAAAAGGCATTTGTTAAATGAATCAATTGTCTCAAAGTACTTGCATGCCTAGGATTTGTCACAACTCTTTTGCCTTCTCAGGGTCTTTCTCCTCAATTTCCAATTAGGGTTGCCAGATAAAAAACAGGATACCCACTTAAATTGGAATTCAACCAAGTGCTGTTTTTTGCTCCCCACAAATCTCCATGGAGTAGGCAAAAGTCTCCCATTTCACATATGTGGAAATTAAGTTTCAGAGAAGTAAGAGTTGGAAGAGAGATTCTTTCCAGCACTATGTGGTCTCCTCTCCTCAGGGATAGAGCCCAAGCCCTGGGGTTTCTGACCTGAGAATTCTCCTTAGCATCTGCCAGATGCTTGAAAGGACCTCATGTTTAGATAGGAAAGGACATCTCTGAGTTAGGGAACAAATATGGTTTGAAGAACTTGCTGAATTACCACTTTGTCTGGCCAGAGCCTCGCCCACATCAAAATCACCTGTACAATCCACCACCGTTCTTGCTAAAGAACAAAAAACAAACAACAACAAAAAACAGAAACAACAACAAAAACAGAAACAACAACAAAAACAAAACAAAACAAAAACAAAACAAAACAAAAACAAAAACAAAACAAAGAAATTGAAACTTTGAGCTTCCAGAAGGCAGCACACATTTGGAGACACTTTTGCCAACATAGCTTGCAGGAATGTGAAACACTTTTGTCATTTTTTAGAAGCAGGGGAGACAGAAAAAGGCCATATTCTCATGTCTTCAAGTTTCCAATAATAAAATGAAAAAAATTTCCCTTATTCTCTTGCCTTTTCGATAGATATAAATACTCTTGTTTCTAATTTCCCATGATTTCCTGAAATTCCCAGTCTCTCTCCTTTGATGAGGGCTGGTGTTTGCCACAGTCTCAGGCTGAGTCTACCGGCAAGTGACTTTTTAGATAACTTTAAAAAATCTGTTAGAAATGGCAGTATTGTAGAGACCTGGGTAGGGTTAGGTGAAGCACACTCCACAAATCTACACAGAAAACACAAGACAGACCTGAGTTCAAAAGACTATCCTGCTGTTTGTGCAACAAATCCTCAGTCTCTCTGAGCCTCAGTTTTGGAATGTGTAAAATGGCAGCAACTATAAGTGTATCACAGGAACACCTTGAGAAATGAATGAGATGACATTTGTGAAGACATGGGACAAGATCTAGCCCATGTTGGGCTCTCCCTATATGTTTATCATTTCCCCCTCAGCCATTTTAACCACCTTGATCCCCACTATAGGCTGCTCCTATGTGACTCTTGTTTAATTTAGCTCCATGAAGCTGTTGTGGGTCCTATGTCTAATTATTAAATTTTTATTTAGATTATTTTGTGTCATACTCCCCTACAAGTGGAGTTCTATCAAGGATAAATTTGCTTTGTATTTCTCCCACTAATGCAGGCATCTTGGGTGCTGATCAGTCTTTAAACTGGCAATTCACAGAGAATGGAGGTTCTGTTCCACTTTCTTTGTATAATGCCATATGGCCACTTGACACACTTGTCTTTGAACCACATATGACTGTAAACATTTGACAGAGGAGTGAAAGAAGCCTCTGACACTAAGTGCGTACCTACCAATGGGTCACTCAATCCCTTTGAGCCTCGATAGTCTCATTGGTATGACAGGGATAATGGACAGTGTCTCCCAGGGTTAGTTTGTGAATGATATGAAATTGTAGATTTAAGAGTGAGCCCTATGCTAAGTGTGAAGTAAACTATTATTATTATTTGTGGTTGTTATTTTTATTCGTAATGTTGTGTAAAAACTACCTATCTACCTATCCGTGGCAAATATTCTTCGTGATTTTCATTGTAATCTCTTACAAAACCATTCTTACACAGACAGCAGCATGTTGGTTAGCAGAGGGGGAAGGGGAGGGAGAGGTAGAATTGAGTAAAAGAGGTCAAATATATGGTGATGGAAGGAGACTTGACTTTGTATGAACATAGAATGCAATATACAGATGATGTGCTATAGAATTGTATACTTGAAACTTATATAATCTTATTAACCAATGTCACCCCAATGAATTTAATAAAATAAAAGAAACCATTCTTCACAAACAGTGGCTCCAATATTGAATAAAGACTGTGCGGCAGCCACTTCAATGAGCATTATCCCCTTTGCAGATCATGGACTAAATGAATTTAAGTTGCACACTCTTAAAAAAATAAATGCAACTCAACATTTAGAATTTTTACCTGCACATTGCAAAGCAAATAACATCTAATTAGCCTTAAAAAGTAGCAATGATTTGTATTTTTTAAAACAAAGTAGCTATTGTTTCTTTTAGAAATTCTATTAACTGTCTTTATGCATTGCGTCAAAGACTATTTCAAAGAGGTTCTCATCTATTCATTCCATAAATATATGAGTCACAGAGGACATGGAGATGAGCGAGACATGGTTGGTCCCTGTCTGCAAAAAAGTCTCAGTCTGGTGGGGAGAACAACTTGGATCAACACACCTGTGTCTGGTGGAAATATACAGAGGATGTAGTGGAGATAGAGAGAAGGGACTTTTCTTCAGACTTGAGGAAGAAACGGGAGGTCAGGAAAGCTTTGTGAAACAACAGGAATAACTGTGTGAGCAATTTCACAGAGAAAGGACAAACACACTGAGCATATTTGGGAAGAGTAAGTAGTACAATGGGGCGATTGAAGGGAGGGGAGGCAAGAAGGCAGAGTTCCGAGATGACCACTGTGACCAGAGCCAGGCCTAGAAGTGTGGGTAGAATCTCAAGAGTTGCAAGCAGAAAAGTGATGTGATCAGTTTTGTGTCTTAGATCAGCAGTCCCCAACCTTTTTGGCACCAGGAACCGGTGCTCCTATGAGAATCTAATGCCTGATGATCTGAGGTGGAGCTGAGGTGGTGATGCTAGCACTGGGGAGCAGCTGCAAATATAGATGAAGCTTCACTTGCTCACCTGCCACTCACTTCCTGTTGTGTGGCCTAGTTCCTACAAACTTGTATGGGTTGGCGACCAGAGGGTTGGGGACCCCTGTGTTAGATTACTGGGAAAATGGAGGATGGGCCTGGGAGTGGCAAGGAAATGTCCCACTGAAGCAGGGAGAAAATTAAAGAATTGTTTCTTAGACTGTAGTCCAGCATCCATATCACCTGGGAGCTTGTTGGAACTACAGACTCTTTATCTTCACTCTAGATCAATTGAATCAGAATTAGCATTTTAACAAGGTCCCTGGGCGATTTGTAGCCACACTGCATTGGAAGACTCTTGAAAAGTTTGGGACTGAACTGGTGTGGGGCAGTGGCATTGGAGATAGAAGCAAAAAAAAATTTAGAATCCTGTCTTAGTCTCCTGTTAACTGAAAAGTGGAATAACTTAGCAGGGAGTTATTGAAGAATTTTTTGGCACATTTTTTTTTAGAAGCTGCTATGTAAATGTGCATTTTGTGCCATCAGATATGTAAATTAGTTAGCTGCCCAGAGTTTATTAAGAAGTCCTAAAATGAACTAAAAGAAAATATGAAAGATAAATTACCTGTGCAGGGCTGTGTTCAGAGAGGGTGCTAGGTAAATACCATTTGCATAGATAATTTAAAGTGAGCGGGGTCTTTCTTAGCTTGTGCTAATAGCCTTATGGGTATTACAGGTATTATGGGAGGCATCCTCCATCCTCCCAGTGATCTAACATGGATGAATAAACAGTGTTGGACCCATGAACGGCTGGCAAGGCCTGGGTGTGGGATGACCTCTCTTTCAGAACATCTCCATTCGTTCAGACATTCGTATACTGAAGATTGTGCTAGGCACCGGAAATATAGAGATAAATCAGACAAAAGTGTAAAAGGGCCACAAACTGAAGGCATTTGAACAGCCATGTGCATGGATGTGATGTGTGCAGCAAGGACAGAGAGCTCAGCACCTTGCCACGCTTTGGCAGGCAGTAGCATTCAGTTCTTAAACACAAGGGTTCTGCATCAGAGCCACCCAGACTCCAAACTCTTCCTCCTGGGGTACCTTGGGCAAGCCTGGTAACCTCTTTGTGTCTCAGCTTCCATAATGCAAAATGAGAAAGATTATACTTCTCAGGGTGGTTATTAGGAGAAGATGAGCATATATGTATGTGAAATGCTCCGTAAAGTCTGTCAATCATCATCATTGTCATCATTGCTATTATTATAGGTACTATATTTAACTTTGTTTTTATTCTTGTGAGAGATACACAAGAACTACAAAACACATGCTCAGCTCTCAAGAAATTTTCTAACTAGTTTGAGAAAGAGTACAGACCCATGGGGGGTGGATCACCTACAGCAGAAGCTAAATATGGGCTCAAGCCCATCTGTGGGATGGGCCATCAGAGTTGAGGGCTCTGTAGAAGGTGCTCTCTATAGACCAAGATACCCAGAAAAATCTTCTCAGGAAAGATGCTGTTGAGGCAGGAACATGAATAAAAGGGCAGGAGTGTCTTCCAGTCACACTAGAAGGGAGATCCCTCAGGAATTGAGAAGAGAAGGATGACAGCAGCCTTTTGGGCTAAGGCCCTCGTTGTGCACACAGGGAGCAGGCCAGGGAAAGGAGGCCAACTTATTCTTATCCAAGGTCACCCAGCTGATGAGCAGTCATGCTGGGACAGGAGCCCAGTTTTCTGGCTCCAACCAAATGCTCTTTCCACTTTTGCAGTAGTGCATCTGCATATAATACCACAGTACACAAGGAGCTCACTAGTAGCTGGGGTTGGCTATATTGTGAGGCCAAATGAGCAAGGTGGTAAAAAAGGAGACTTGGGTTCTAAGTCTACTTAGAGATGAAATTCAACCTCTGTCACAATCAGCTGAGTCTCCTCTAACTTGATTTTTTAAATGGCTCCTCCTGTCTTTTCTCTCCCTCTCTTCCTTTCCTCCTATAGCTTCTGGTGGTTTTCTGGTGATCTTTGGCATTCCTTGGCTTGTAGATGCATCATTTCTAGCTCTGCCTTTGTCTTTATGTGGTGTTCTCCCTGTATGCGTGTCTGTGTTCAATTTCCCCTTTTTGTAAAGATGCCGGTCACATTGGATAAGGACCCTACTCACTCCAGTATAACTTTATTCTAATGTAAGTAATTACGTCTGCAAACGCCTTATTTCCAAATAAGGTCACGTTTGAGGTTCTGGGAGTTAGGACTTTAACATATCATTTTTTGAGGGACATAATTCAACCCATGACACTGGCTCCACACCACTGTGGGTTCCATTGTGTTAAACACATGAACACTTAGAACAGAGCTTGGCACAAAGGAGACAAGTGCTCAGGATTAGGAACTATTTTTCATTGTGATTTCTTTCTAACTGGTCCTCTAGCTCTAACCCCTGCCCTCCAATGTAGCAGAAATGGTAGATAAGTCAACACGGATAGATCTTATTACATCCATACTTAGACCACAGGCCTTGCCGTGTCATTCAAGCTTCTATATATTCTGGCACAAATTAAACCAGCTCTTCTCTATCTTTCCACATTACCTTATTTATGGCTTTATTGTATAATTTATAATCTGCTTTGCATTGTGGTTGGCTGTGAATACTAGCAGCCTCTTTAGGGCAAGATTATTTAATCTATTCTCAAATATAAATTTCTTTGTCTTCATTTTTGTAGACAAAGCTTCGTTCACAACAGTGCCAGACATTCTTCTGGGAGGGACAGGAACATGTGGTGGAGAGAGTCCAGCTCTGTCTATTGTCTTAGTCAGTTCGTGCTGCTATAACAAACTACCATAGTCTGGGTGACTTAAACAACAAACATTTATTTCTCACAGTTCTGAAGGCTGGAAGTCCAAGATCAAGGTGCCAGCCAATTGGGTTCCTGGCGAGAGCTCCCTTGTAAATGGCTGCCTTCTTGCTGTGTCCTCACATGGCAGAGAGATCATCTCTCACGTGTCTGTTCTTATAAGGGCATTAATCTTGTTCAAGAGGGCTCTACTCTTGTAACCTAATCACCTCCCAAAGGCCTCACCTGCAAATACCATCACACTGAGGAGTAAGGCTTCAACATATAAATTGTCAGGAGACTTACACATTCAGTTCATGGCATCTACCCTGTAAGGCTTTGCTCTTTCCATTATGCCCCACTCTGCTCCTTATCTGACATGTTGACCTTTGTCACATGGACTTCTGCTCCTGGGCTCTTTTCTCAAGCCTGGATCCCACTAATTCCCATTCTGTCTTCACCCAGAATATCCTTCTCCCCCAGCTGATGTCTGGAGTTGTTGAGGACAGTGAAAAAATTAACTGACAGGAGTAGCTGATGTCTGGGAGAAGAAAATCATGGTGCACCATGCTAGACAGACAGCGACTGGGAGAACTGCATCTACTACTCTTGAGTCTGCCATTCCAGTTCTGCCTCCTGTGTGGTATGTCTAGAGTCTATGTTCTTTTTATTTTTTATAAAATTATTTTTCTTGTCCATGGTGCCCCTTTCTCCTCACAGATGCTTCATGTCTTCATGCTCCCTGGCCTATATTATATCTAAACCTTTCTTGAAAAAGAAGACACTATCAGTTCTTTACCCCTTAATGCAAGTATAAGTCACGGGATCCTATGTTCTCAGTCTGTTCTCTTTTTAGGGCCTGAATGGATGTTTCTTTATGGAAATATCTGAAGTAAGGAGGCTATAGTAGGAGTGGAGGGTATAGCTGAATGCCTCCACCCCCCTCCCACTTCCAGAGAGAGCTCTTCTTGGCTCTTGGCACCTATCCTATGACAGCTCATCCAGAGATTTAATTCCTTTCTTAGTGAATCAGAAATGGTCCTTTGTGGGACACTATTTGTTATGCCAGCTAGGTGGCATCGTAAAGGGGAAAACAAAGGGGTCTGTGACCTGAAGGTGTATCCATGAAATTGATGAGCTGAGCAGATATGAGAAACACAAATGATTGAAACACAGGGATGTGCGTGTCACCTGCACACAGGAGACATGTTTAAATGCAAACCTCCGGGGGGCAAGAGAGGGACTGAACGGAAGGCAGCGATTAGTCCTGGTGGGGGAATCTGGGAAGCCTGCCTGGAGGTGGTGGCAGAGAGGCAGACCATAGCTGGAAGAAAAGAATGGTTAGAAGTAGTCTGAGAAGGGAGAAAATTAAGTACTGGAGCTAGAGCGAAGAGTCTTGGTAGGGAGCTGAGTTTGGGAATGGGGAGGAGAGTCCTGAAGTTCACACCGAGGAGAACTGATGATGAACGTGCTAACATTCATTTTGCTATCCAAGGGAATTTCCTTCCCACTCCCCTCAGAACTCATCTGCCTTTCCCACAAGTCTTCCGTTTTCAAGCTTTATCTAGCCCATGTACAACCTTGTTGCGAGTTAGAAAAGTACTCTCCCTCTGGCCTACCCATCCTTGCAGGTACAAAGTGTGGCCAGCAGATGGCGCCTCTGTGGGACTTGGAAAAGCCATGGCAAATGATTGAATTTTAAATTTCTTTGATGCCTTCAGCAGGGCATTTCCATGCAAGACAGCCTTGTCTACACCTCCCACGTCCCAGGAGCCCCAGCTTACGGACCCGCTGGACACATCAACCCCATTCACGAATCTATAACCATGACATATGCTGTTCCTTCCATCTGAAGTTCCTGTCTCCTTCACAAATTCAAACTTATTCCTCCAGATTCAGCTCACATGTCCTGCCCTTGTTGACACTTCCTGAGTTTCCAAGGCAGAGGGAGTGATCTGTTCTTTAAGTTTCTGTATTCATCACAGGGCTTGGCACTGCTCATCTACCATCATATTTCAGACCAGTCCTGGCCACAGCAGAGGCTCAGGAACTTCTGTTGATGGAGTAGATGAATTGGGCAATATTCTTCAATGCATTGTCCCATGACTTCTCTCTTTATAGTCTCTAACACAGGAGAGGTGAGTTAAGTAAGTCCCATTAACTTCATTGAGCAGAAAAGAAACTGGTGGTCAAAGAGGGTCCATGGCCTGCTGGAGGTCCCTATCTATCTTTGTAGTGTTTTCTCCCACAGAAACTCTACCTACCCTTATTCATAATGTACTCAATCAAATAAGAGTAATTCCTACTTCTTGGAGAGGCTCTGTACTGTTCTGCCCCTCTGCCTTTATATCCACGCTGTACCCTCTTCCTAAAAGCCTTTCCCATATCTCACTTAAAAACTAACCCAAGTTTAAGGGCCAGCTCAATTGCCATCTTCTCCATGAGGATATCTATAATTTCTGGGCCCAGAGTCTTCGAGGTGCCTTTCTGGTACTTGAACTACATTTTGCCCAGAATCAGTAGTAAGTGTGCTCATATGTCACCTTTTCTAAGAGCTGGAAGTGCTGAGTTCTGGGTCTTATTTGTTATTGTGCCTTTTGGATTGCCGAAGATAATGCCATCTACATAATAAGATGCACGTGTGCTTACCGGGTTGGAGATTGTTCGTGTAAGCTCAATTATATTCACTTGCTTTTTCATTTAAGTATTTTTTGTACCACCTCTTGTCCATATTTTTCCAGAAAAGCTCACAGCAGCTTATTTCATTTTGAAACAGTTAAATCAGTGTCTCAGACTATTTTATTCAAGACCCATAGTAACAAATATATTTTACATCATGATTCTGTATATATATAATTTTCTGAAACTAAACTTTTTCCAAAACAGCATCTCTATTGACAAGGTACAACACACTTTAATATTTTCTATTCAATTCCATTCTGCTTTTAAAAGTGCTACGATCTGTTCCACTGATTTCACAACCCACTAATGGGTCATGGCTCTCAGTTTGAAAAACACTAATTGAAACCACCAAGAGGCAGGATTCTGAGAAAGCATTGGCCAGTCGGCTAACCTGGGTTCTGTCCTTGGAAGGGCATGGGAGGTAGTGGTGGAAGCTGGAGTCAGTGAAGAGGTGTCTAGATCTGGAATCAGAGGTGTTGCCCTCCTGTGGCCACGAGCAGTGATGTGGACCAATGCTCTGGCATATTTACACCTCTCATTCTGTTCCTGTCTGGTACCCAGAGAGGAAGCCCCCTTTGATGACCAACAATGGCAAGGCCCATCCTCTCTACTTCTCTACATTTGCATTACTCTTTTTACCATCCCAACACTATTGTCTCTGTTTGTCATCCAAGACTGTGTAGAGGGGAGCAATGCATTTTGTCCATTCTTACACCTTCAGAATGCCTGGCCTACAGGTACTCAGTGAACACTGGTTGAATAACTGGGTGAGTGAATAAATATATGGTGACTGTAGCATCAGAGTCGTCCTTCATGAGGAGTGCCAGGGTTGCCAACTCCAGTGCCCTCAGGGGTTAGGCAGGTAACATTATCGCATAAAGCAGGGCACTCAGGAGGCAAAAGGCATCACATCCATGAAACTGCTTGGAAAGCCAGTGTCTATGTGAGCACTACTTTCCTGTTACTGCTATAACCCCCCTACAAACGCAATGGCTTAAAATAACAAAAATTTATTCTCTTACAGTTATGGACGCTGGGTGTCTAATTGAATCTTCAGGGCTAAAATTAAGATGGTAGCAAGGCTGGTTTCCTCTTGAGGGTCCAGGGTAGAGTTATTTCTCCCATCTTCCAGCATCTGTTAGCTGCTGGTGTTCCTTGGTTTGTGGCCGCATCCCTCTAAGCTCTGATCACACAGCCTTCTCCTCTTCTGTATCAAATCTCCCTTAGTATTCCTTTATAAAGACCCTTGTGATTACAATTAGGGCCCACTCGAAGTATCCAGAATAATCTCCCCATCTCAATATCCTTAATCATATTTTTAAAATAATTTTTGCCATATAAAGTGACATATCCTAGGATTAAGACGAGGACATCTCTGGGGATCACTCTTCAGTCTACCATACAATGATCAAACAGAGTCAGAGGGAGGGTTGAAGCTAAGAAAAACCTAAGATTCTTCTGGTCCACTCTTCTTACTATAGACACAGGAAAGTGAAGACCGTGTAGCGGGAGTGACATGTCCATGGTCATTTGCTGGTTAAGAGCAAAGCCAAGATTACATTTCAACCTTTGCCATGTCCATAGCAGCTGCTCCTTTGAGCTATGCTGTGGGTCTGATATAATTTTTTGCCATGTGTCCTCAACAGTAGTATCTAAAATGCCAGACGAAGATTCAGCACTTGTATTTTCCACCCTAAAAGTCAGACATGTTGTCAGTCATTTCGGGACTTTTGGAGTTGAACTAATACATGAAAAGCTGGTATTACTTTCCATGGAGATGCTGCATCCTTAAAGTCTGGGGAATTTGGCCCCATGAGCTGCCAGGGTCACCTTAAAATAAATGTAGGTACTCCTCTCTCTTAATCCTATTAATTATTCATGTCTTACTTTCCATTCAAGCTACTCATATTCCAAGTTCTCCATACATTTATTTTCTTGGCTGTAATCATGCAGTTCAATAAATCCAAAGAAGGTTACAGCCCTTATGTTCAGAGGGCCCAAATCCCTTCAGTTCTGCATAGAGAGGGATTAAGAGCTTTAACCTTTTCCCTCTAAATGGAACCAGTGTCAGAAAATAAATACAAGAACTAATGTAAGAAAAAGCACCAGGGAAGACATGACTTGGGTCAATCTTATGGGATACCCAGCCCAATCTGTCCCTGAATGTTTGTGAGGGGCAGGTCCTCTCTAAAGGTGTCTCTGAACATGCCCAAATATTTTAGTCTACCCTTAAGAAACCAACATGATTTAGTTAATTTATTTAGATAGATAGATAGATAGATAGGTAAGACTTTTTATACATACATATGTACATTTATATAAACACATGTGTATACATGTGTTTGTTCCTATATGACCTTTTTAGAATAATGCATTTCATAACTTTACCCTAACTACCTCTGTGTAAAGTAGAGTTTCATGATATAGGTTTTCTAATATTCAAAGGAAAGTGAAGTATGTGGGAAGAGTTACTTATTCTGGATGTGGGTAACTGTCCTTATTTTCCTTTGTGATTCTTATTCTTAGACCTATCAATTGGAAAGACAGATGGAGGCTGCGTATATCTGCTGGCAAATATCTGGATAGGAGAGGGAACTTTCTTACCAAGAGCAATATTTTTTTAACAGATGTCTGGGCATCCCATTGATGTGTCACCCAAAGGAGGATCTAAAATGTTTGGGGTACATCTTCACAGACAGCAGGACCGATCATTGCCTTAAGAGTATGATTAGCCCGTTGTGCATCTCGCTCATGCAGCCCTGATCCTTTTGAACAATTATGGTGATTTGTTATGCACTTAATTTTCTTTCCTACAAAATTGGAGGCTCCACATCAAATTTACATCTGTTTTTCCAGTCTGAGGACCTGGCACCTGATCCTCAACAAATACTAGTTGAATGTATGCTTTGGTTGAAATTCCCCTGTTCGGAGGTTTTTATATTTTGTTTTTTACAGTAGAGAAACTGTAGAGATTTCTGTAGCAGAAAATGCTAAATAAATATCCATAAGAGCCAGTATGATAGCAAATGAAACCTCAGTGAAGAAGATGGTGAAAGACGGGAGGAAGTGCTGGGCTCTGGGGCACAGAGTGTGTTCGTCCACGTTAATGGGCAGCACTGCTTAGCTCTACTCAAGGTAGACGTTTGTGAATAAGGATTTGTGAATTAGTATTTCTAGATCATTCCATTTTTCAAAAGAAGCTGGAAAATACCAATTTTAGAGTAAAAATGTCTGGCTAGATTAGGTCCACAGGCCACCAGCTTGAGAACTTCTCTATCTAGAGGTACTCTCTGACTAACCAAATGATCAATTCTGTACATGGAAGAGTCTAATGCAAAGTGCAGTTTGACTGCTCGCTCTCTCTCTCTCTCTCGCTCCATCCCTCCCCCCGCCCCATCTCTGTCTTCTCTCTTTCTCCTTCAAAAATATTTTGTTTTAAGAATTTTGCATTATCAAATAATTTCCTTCTGTTGTACTACATTCATGAGTAGCTCTGGAATGACTTTCTTTCTTGTGAAATGATCATTTGAGAGACTAAATTAAAATAAAATTAGAAGTAACTTGTATTACTTTGCAATTGTTTGCTAAATGGATAATGGATACTACACAGGATCCAGAGATGGGTTAAAGCATTATATATATAAGTTATATATACATGAATGTAATATCTAGAGCAACTAGTCAAAAGCTATACAAAAATATACATTAAAAACAGATAGCTAAATCAAAATGTAATTTGATAAAGCATCTAAGTAAAACACAGAAAGGCAAAAAAAAAAAAAACTGAGAAATGAGAAACAGGAAGAACAAGCAGAAAATAAAAACTAAAATGGTAGATTTGAGCACTAACATATCAATATATAAAGCCACTGTAAATAGTCTGAAAACATCAATTAAAAGGCAGAAAGTGAGACTAGATTGAAAAGTATGGCCCAAATATCTGCTGTCTAAAAGAAACTCACTTCAAATATAATGACTTAGGCAAACTGAAATTAAAGAGATGGAAGAGGGTATATGATGCAAAGATTAATCAAAGGAAATCAAAAGTGGCTATATATAATATTACACAAAGTAGATTTCAGAATTCAGAAAATTGCTGGAAAGGAACATTATCTCATGATAAAAGAGTTACTCTTACAAGAAGATGTAATAATTCTAAATGTGTATGCAACAAAAAATAGAGCTGAAAAAGATGGAAAGCCAAAACCAATAGAAATGGAAGGAGAAACAGACAAATCTACAACAATAGGTCAGGATTTCAACACTCCTATTTCAAGAATTGATAGAACAACTAAACAGACAATTAGCAAGGATATGAGACTTAACAGTGCCATCAACCAACAGCATTGTCAGCATTTATAAAGCATTCTACTTAACAACAGCAGAATATGCATTCTCTTCAAGTACACATGCCAAAATAGATTATACCCTGGGCCATAAAATAAATTTAAAACAACTGAAATCTTACAAAAGTGTGTTCTCTGATCACAATGGAATTAAACTAGACATCAATAACATAAAGATAACAAGAAAATATCCAAGCCCTTGGAAACTAAACAACATAATTCTAAATAACCTATAAATCAAAATCAAAGTCTCAGGAGTGATTAAAAATACATAGAATTAAATGAAAATGAAAATATAACATAAAAATTTGTAAGATACAGATAATTTTAGAGTGAAATTTATATCTCTAAATGTATATATTAGAGAAGAGTAAATGTATCAAATACATATGTAAATTCCCACCTCAAGTACCTAAGAAAAGAGGAGCAAAATTAAATTCAAAGCAAGCAGAAGGAAGGCAATAATAACAAAAACAGAAATCAATGAAATAGAAAACAGAAAAATAGAGAAAAATCAATGAAACAAAGAATTGGGTCTTTGAAAAGATCAATAAAATTAGCAAACCTGAAACAAGAAAAAAAAGAGAGAAGACACAGATAACCAATATCAAGTATGAAATAGGAGATATAATTATAGACTCTGTAGAAATCTAAAGGATTAAAAGACAATACTATGAACAACTCTACAGATATAAATGTGACCACTTAGATTAAGTAGATCACTTTCTTAAAAAATACAGCTATCGCAACTCATCCAGTATGAAATAGGTAAGTTAAACAGCCCTATAACTATTATGGAAATTGGATTCATAATTTAAAAACCTCCATAAGAAAATCACCAGGCCCATATGGTTTCATTGGAGAATTCTACAAAATGTTTAAAGAAGGATTAGTACCAAATTTACATAATCCTTTCCAGAAAGTAGAAGAGGAAAGTACAATTCCAATTCGTTTTATGAGGCTGGTATTACCTTGCTATCAAAACCAAATACAAAACAAAACAAAACAAAAGCAAAACAATCAAAAACTACAGATCAATATCTTTCATAAATACAGATACAATAATCTTTAACAAAATATTGGCAAATGGAATTCAGCAATACATTAAAAAAATTATACATCACGGTCAAGTTGGCTTTGTTTCAGGGTTGCATGCTTGGTTTAGTATTTTAAAATCAATGTAATCCACCATATTAACAAGCTAAAGAAGAAAATCACATAATCATATCAACTGATGAAGAAAAGTATTTGAAAAAATTCAACCCTTATTCATGACAAAACTCTTAGAAAAGAAGCAACAGAGAAAACTTCCGAAACTTGATTAAAAAGCAAAACAAAACATATATATGCTTCTGGTCAAGATGGCTGAGGAGTAGGTCAACGCTATGCTTGCCTCCTTTTATGACCACATCAAAGTTACAATTAAATTACAGACAAGCTATCATTGAGAGTCACCTGATGCCTTGCTGAATGGAAATCCTATAACTAAGGGCATACAGAAGAAGACACAAAAACAGGAGAGATAGAGATGCTGAACAAGCTGGTCCTCATACCCATGTGTGGGAGTTAAAAATTGGAAGGGCTATCTTGGCTAAAGAGGTCCCCCCTGAGGAGCGAGGAGTCTCAGTTCCACACCAGGCTCTTCAGCCCAGGGTATCAGTGTTGAGGAGAGAAGTCCCCATAACTTCTGGCTATGAAAAGCAGCAGAGATTGTGGCTGAGTGAGATGTAGAGTGGCTAAAGTTCCAGGCATTCCTTTGAAAGAGCCTACCCACAAACATACTCGCAGATGGACTCACTCGCTCTGAGCTCCAGTGTTGGGGCAGCAGCTTGAAAAGTGCCAGGGACATACTGGGAGAAATTAAAATGTCTGGCCTCAGAGCAAAGGCTGGAGGGGCAGCTTTTTTCCAGCAGAAGTACTGGCAGAAACCAGTACTTATTCTTTTATTGAACCCTGCCCCTACCCAGCATGCAGATACAGGAGGCCACCATATCTGAGTCTCCATCAACCTGACTAACATCATTTATTCGGCCTTGGTGATTCCTTGAGACCCCACCCCACTTAACTTGCAGGCCCACCCAAGCCACTTCCAGTGGCTTTTCCATACAAATGACCTGCCTTAGCTCCTGCTGCAGACTTTCCTAAAATCTCTCAAAGGTTCACAAACTCAAAACAAGCAGCATCTGGCCTCAGTGTGTCCTATACTTCCTGCTAAGCAGACTTGGTCTGCAGCTTGGCCTCTCAAAGCACCTCCAAGCTCAGAGTGGGTGGAAGACATCTGTAGATTGCTTTATGGCTCATGCCAGGTGACTTTGGGCAGGGCACAGGCAGTGGCTGAAGTTGGCCAGAAGACCCCCGGGCCAGCACGCCTGATGACCATCTTCAGTCATGCTGGAGTACCACCTGGCCACCTCAATAGACAACACATCCCAAAGGGCAGATTGGTCAGGCACCAGAGCTCTGCTAAAACAAATTTTGCTATGTAGAGTCAGCCTCTGCACAACAGCCAATTCTTACAACCAATCAGCCTGAGAGATCAATCCTTCCCATTGATGTGCAAACAGCAACCAGGGCTCAACTATAACAGAAAGGCACACACAACCCACACAAGGGACATACCTACAACACTTGGCTCAGGTGAACAAGGAGACTGTGCCACTGGGCCCCATAGGACACCTACTACATAAGGCCACTCTACTAAGGTCAGGAGACATAGCAGCTGTACCTAATACATAGAAACAACACAGGGAGGCAGCCAAAGTGAAGAGATGAAGAAACATGTCCCAAATGAAAGAACAGAACAGAGTTCCCAGAAAAGAACTAAACACAAAGGAGACAAGAAACCAACCAGATTCAAAGTTCAAAACACTGGTTATAAGGATTCTCAATGATCTCAGTGAGAACTTCGATAAAGATATAGAAAACATAAAAAATTGAGATAGAAAACATAAAAAGAAAACCAGTTGGAAATGAAGAACACAATAACTGAAATAAAGAATACATTAGAGGGAATTGACAGTAGCTTAGATGAAGCAGAGGTTCAAATCAGTGATAGAAGGTAAGGTAGCAGAAAACACCCAATTAGAACAGCAAAAAGAAAAAAAGAATCCCCCCAAATTAGGATAGATTAAGGGGCCCCTGGGATAACATTAAACATACCAACATTCTCATCTTAGGGGTACCAGAAGGAGAAGAGAGAGAGCAAAGAATTGAAAACCTATTTGAAAAAATAATGATGGAAGACTTCCCTAACCTGGTGAAGGAAATAGACATGCAAGCCCAGGAAGCACAGAGATTCCCAAGGAAGATGAACCCTAAGAAGCCCATACCAAGACATATCATAATAAAAATGCCAAAATGTAAAAACAAAGAGAGAATCTTAAAAGCAGCAAGAGAAAAGCAGTTAGGTACCTACAAGGGTACTCTCATAGGACTGTCAGCTGATTTCTCAACAGAAACTTTGCAGGCCATTAGGGATTGGCACTAAATATTTAAAGTGATGAAAAGCAAGGACCTACAACCAGGATTACTCTACCCAGCAATGCTATCACTTAGAATACAAGAACAGATAAAGAGCTTCCCAGACAAGAAAAAGCTAAAGGAATTCATAATCACTAAGCCAATATTACAGGAAATGTTAGAGGGACTTCTTTAAGAAGAAAAGAAAAAGATTAAAAATGTAAATAATAAAATGGCAATAACTACATATCTAGCAGCAATTACTCTAAATGTAAATGGATTAAATGCTCTAATAAAGATCGGGTACTGAATGGATTAGAAAATAAGACCTTTATATATTTTGCCTACAAGAGACTCACTTCAGATCAAAAGACACACATACTGAAAGTGAAGTGATGGAAAAGATATTTTATAAAAATAGAACTAAAAAAAAAGTTGGGGTAGCAATACTTATATCAGGCAAAATAGATGTTAAAACAAAGGCTATAGCAAAAGATGCAGAAGAATCCAGTAATGCCACTTCTAGGTATTTATTCAAAGAAACTCAAAACACTAATTTGAAGGGACATATGCATCTATATGTTCTTTGCAGCATTATTTATAGTAGCCAAGATATGGAGGCAACCTGATGTCCATCAGTGGATGAATGGATAAAGAAGAAGGTGTACATATACACAATGGAATATTACTCAGCCATAAAAAAGAATGAAATCTTGCCATATGCAACAACATGGATGGACCTAGAGGATATTGTTCAGAGTAGAGCAAGCCACAAAAAGACAAACATCATATGATTTCACTTATATGTGGAATCTAAAGAATAAAATAAATGAACAAACAAAACGAACTCATAGATGCAGACCAAAAAACAAAACAAAACAAAAAAATGAATGGCTGTCAGATGGAAGGGGTTTGAGGAATGGGTGAAAAGGGGAAGGTATTAAGAAGTACAAGTTGGTTGTTACAAAATAGTCATGGGGATGTAAAGTATAGTATAAGGCATGTAGTCGATAATATTGTAATAACTTTGTACGGTGTCAGATGGATACTATATTTATTGGGGTGATCATTTTATAAATTATGTAAATTTCTAATTACTATGTTGTACACATGAAAGTAATATAACATTATATGTAAACTGTAATTGAAAAAAAAAATTAAAAAATATATATGACCTATAGTTAGCATTAGTCACGAAAGACTTAACTATTTGTTCCCTAAGATCAGGAATAAGGTAAAAATGTCAACTCACACCACTCTTATTCAGGATAGTGCTGGAAGTTCTAGCCAGGGAAATGGGGCAAGAAAAGAAAAGAAAAGCATACAGATTAGAAACAAAGAGATAAAACTGCCTTTATTTGCAGATGACATGATTGTCTATGCAGAAAATCCCAAGGAATATAAAACAAACAAACAAAAACTAGAACTAATAAGCAAGTTCATCAAGGCCACAGGATACAAGATCAACAAGTAAAAATCAACTGCACTTCTATATATTAACAATAAGCTGAAATTAAAAATACAATACTATTGATAATCACTCTAAAAAATGAAATACTTTGGTATAAATCTAATAAAACAGGTAAGTGACTTGTGTGCTGAAAACAACACAATGGTAATGGAAGAAATTCCGAATAAATGGAGAGACATACTATATTCATGAATTGAAAGACTCAACATAGTAAAGGTGTCAATTCTCCCCAAACTGATGCAAGTCCTATAAAATTCTAGTGAGATGTTTTGTAGATATAGTCAAGAATAATCTGAAATTTATGTGGAAAGGCATAGGAATTCGAATAGCTAAGACAATTTTGAAAAAAAAGAATAAGGTGAGAGAAATTGGTCTACTTACTTTGAAGATTTATTATGTAGCTACAGAAATCAGGACTGTATGATATTAGCAGAGGAATAAACAAAGCTTAATGGAACAGAATAAAGAACTGAGTAATAGACCCAAAGGAATATGTTCAGTTGATATTTAAGTAAGGTGCACAAGCAATTCAATGGAGGAAGGACAGCAATTTCAACATAATGTCAGGACAAATGACAAAAATGAACTTCAACCTAAGTCTCAAACCTTTTACAAAAATTAACAAAAATTTAATCATAGACATAAATGTAAAACATAAAACTATAAAACTTATATTTAAAAAGCAGGACAGAGTCTTTTGGATATAGGGCTAAGCAAAGGGTTCTTAACACCAAAAGCATGATACGTGAGAGAAAAAAATAGATAAACTGTACTTCATTAAAATTAAAAACTTCTACTATGGCCATGCCACTCTGAATCTGATCTCGGAAGCTAAGCAGGGTCGGGCCTGGTTAGTACTTGGATGAGAGACCACCTAGGAAGCCCAGGTGCTAAAGGTGTTTAAATAAATAAATAAATAAATAAATAAATAAATAAATAAATAAATAAATAGATAAATAAATAAAATTAAAAACTTCTGTTCTGTGAAAGATCCTATTAAGAGTATGAAAAAAAAGATATAAAGTGAGAAAAATATTTGCAAACTATATATGTAACAAGTGACTAATATGTAAAATATATGAAGGATACTTAAAACTCAACAGTAAAAAAACCAAACAATCCAACTAGAAAATGGGCAAAAGACCTGAACAGACATCTAACCAAAGACAACATACAGATGGCAAATACGAAAAGATGCTCAACATCCTATGTCTTCAGGGAAATGCAAATTAAAACAATGAGATACCCCTCCACACCTATTAGAATAGTCAAAATCTAAAACACTGACAAGATGAAATGCTGGTGAAGATATAGAGCAACAAGAACTCTCATTTGTTGTTGGTGGGAATACAAAATGAAATAGCCACTTTGGAAGATAGTTTGGCAGTTTCTTACAAGACTAAATAAACATACTCGAACAATCCAGCAATCATGCTCCTTGGTATTTACCCAAATCAACTGAAAAATTATTTCACAAAAACACGTGTACACATATGTTTTTAGCCGCTTTATTTATAATTGCCAAAATTTGAAAGCAACCAAGATACCCTTCAGTAGGTGAATAAACTGTGGTACATTCAGACAATGGACTACTATCCAATGCTTTAAAAAAAAAAGAGCTAATAAACCACAGAAAGACATAGAGGAATCTTAAATGCACATTGCTAATTCAAAGAAGTCAATCTGAAAAGGTTACATACTCTATGATTCCAACTGTATGACCTCCCGGAAAAGGCAAAACTCTAGACAGTAAAAAAGATCAGTAGTTTCCTGGGCTTAAGCGGGAGAAGAGGAGGAGGTAGAACACAGAGAATTTTTAGGGCAATGAAATTATTCCGTGTGATACAATAATGGTGGACGCATGTCATCATAAATTTGTCAAAACCCACAGAATGTGCAATACCTAGAGTGAACTATGGGATTTGGTTGTAAACTATGTAATTTTAACTATTGGCTTGGGGTGATAATGTGTCAGTGTCAGTTCATAGATTGTAACAAATGTACCATTCTGATATGGGATGTTGATATTGGGAGAGGCTGTGTGTATAGTGGGTAAGAGGGTATATGGGAACTCTGTACTTTCTTCTAAAATTTTCTGGGAACCTAAAACTGCTCTGAAAATGGAAGTCTATTTAAATTTATACACACATATATATATATTTCAGCATCTAAATTACCCATTAGAGAATGCAAATTAAAACTACAATAACGATATCACTATACTCCTACCAGAATGGCTTAAATAAAAATTAATGGTAACATCAAATTCTGGAAATGATGCAGAGAATGGATCTTTCATACATTCCTGGTGAGAATGTAAAATGATTCATCTACTCTGGAAAACAGTTTGGCAGTTCTTAAAAAACTAAATGTGAAACTACCAGACAACCTAACAATTCACTCCTGGGCATTTATCCCAGAGAAATGAAGACCTATATGTCACACAAAACCCTGTAGAGGGAGGATGATAGTAGCTTTACTTGTAATAGCCCCGAACTGGATGCAACCCAGTTGTTCTTCAGTGGGTGAATGGTTAACAAATTGTGGTACATCGTACCATGGAATACTACTCGGTGGTAAAAAGGAACAAATTACTGATAAATGCAACAACCTGGATGAATCTCCAGAGAATTAAGATGAGTGAAAAAAGCCAATCCCAAAAGGTTGTATACTGTATAATTCCATTTATATAACATTCTTGAAATAATAAAATTTTAGAAATGTAGAAAGATTAGTGGTTGCCAAAGGTTAAGGAGGGAAAGGAATTAAGAGGGTAGTAGGTGTGGCTATAAAAAGGCAACATGAAACATCCCCGTGGAATTGGAAATATTTTGTATCTTGTGATATTGCTCTATAGTTTTGCAAAATGTTTCCACCATTGAGGGAAACTGGTTAAGGATATATGGGCTCTCTCTGTAATATTTCTTACAACTACTTGTGAGTTTACAATTATCTCAAAATAAAAGTTTAATTAAAAATATAATTTGATAGTTTAAAAAAAAAGGACTGCAGACTATTGCATCCTATGAATATACTACAAGTTATTCAGTCAATCTTTACTGTCTTACATTTGGATTATTATAATTTTCTTATTTCAGAAAACTCTAGTATGAATGCCTTTGTAGCTAAATTTTGGCACATATCCTTACACATCTTCTTATGCTACATCCCTAGAAATGGAATTGCTGGTCAAGAGTTATGAATTTTTTTCACACTTCCAGGACCCCTTTGTATCTGATATATAGAAAGATTCAAAGAGCCACTGAAGTTATGTGAGCATTCAAGTCATGAACAGAAAGAAAATTTTAAAAAGATGTCAGTTCCCTCTGTATTTATCTGTAGCAGTCGAGGCACAGGACATTGCTAATGTAATACAATAAACACATTTTAATGACTTTTGATATACATTTCAAAATACTTCATTTGAAATATGTGGATAATTATAGTACCTACTTTTTGGGGTTGCTGTAGGGATTCAACACACAGAATGCACTTGGTAGAGTGCTTGCTACATAATAAAGGCCCAATAAATGTGCACTGCCATTATGGTTATGATTCTGACTGGAATCCAGGAATGATGCAGAGATTTCTACCAGCCTGTAGGAGGAAGCCTATTACCTCACATCCTTGCCAACATCAGGCAATATCAGTCATTTCCATTTTTGCCATATTTCATTGTTATTTTAATTTGCATTTCTTAGATTATTAATGAGTGGGAAGATGTTTTTCATATGTTTATTGGCCATTTATAGATATTCTTTTGTGTCCTTTCTGTTTATATTCCTTTTCCATTTCTCAATTAGGATCTTCTTTTGTTGCTTTAAGGGAATTTTTATATAGTAAGGTCATTAACTCATATGTATTAAAAATATTTTATTAACTTGTTCAGCTTTTAACCCTTGTTTCTTGATATAAAAAGTTTTAAAAGCTTTAGATAGTCATGTTTACCGATAATTTCTTTGTGGTTTTTGCTATTGATGATATGTCTGTAAGAACTTTCCTCATAAGAAAATTATACAAACACCTTTATTTTTTCATGTTTTATTTTCTTTAATCTTTATTGAATCTTAGGTGCAAAGAATTGCTTGTTCAAGACACACTCTCTTCATTGGTGCATGCTTTTAGTACTTTGATTGTAAGAATGTAATGAGCATCCATAAACCCACTACCCAATAACCAGGATCTTGAAATAATTTACATTCTGCTATGTGATCTGCCCTCACTCTATCTTTCCCCTCTTTCTGCTTGAGAAAACCATTCTGAAGTTTGTATGAATTCTTTTCTTTTTTATAGTTTCATCTCATCTATATGTTTTTCGAAGGAGTATATATTGTATTTAAGTTGTTTCCTATTCTTACAAAAAGATTATCATGCTACATGTAATCTTCTGATATTTTTCCCTCATTTAATATTGTTGCTTAGCTTAATCATTATATCTATATCTCACTATACTTTATTTTGACTGCTGTATACACTCAGTCCATGTACCATTGTGCTTTTCATACTCACTCATTTATGGACATTTAGGTTACCATTATGCCTAGCACTGTTCTAAATACATGTATGAATTTTTTTCATATGTGCAGGTGAAAAGGTTTCTGTGTACACCTGGAATTAGAATTGCCAAGTTGCCTAGTATATGCCAAACTGTGTTCCAAAGTGGTTATATATCTTTCCCTTTCAGAAGCCTTAAGAGATCCTGTGGGGCCACATCCTCTCCAATACTTGTTATTGCTAGACTTTTAAATTTTGTTTGCCAATTGAATAGTGTTAGGGTATCTGTAAAATAGTATCAGTATGGGTATTGTATAGAAAACGGTATCTCATTATGACCTTGCTCTGCATGTACGTAGTCTGTTCTTGTATTTATTGACTTATGTGCTTTTCTGCTGTAAAATGCCTATTTGTATCTTTTGCTCATTTTCTTTTTACACTTTAATCTATGCATGTAAATCTTTAGCAATTTATTTTTAGTTAGGGTCTGTATTAACTTACCTTTTTGACAAATGGATAGTATGTTTTCCCAACAACTATCTTACTTTGGAATATCCCTCAAGAAAGCTTGTAGTTTTCTCATATAATTTCTTCATAATCTTCTTAAGTTTGTAATAAAGATCTTAGATTATGCTGATGACAAGTAATTGTTGGTCTTCCTTGATGGTGTCGTCTTAATGGTGTGCAAATAACCAAACATCCTTGTCTGGATAGGTGCCTTGAACACAGTTCTGCTAGAAAGCCCTGTTAATCCACATGAAGACAATTTTACCTGCTATGCAACTAGCCCGTGTCAGCCAACATGGCTGTTTCAGCTTCACAGACTTGGCACAGTCCATGGGGCTCAGTCAATGCTTGTAGGTTAACATAAGATGAATAATTCAGCAAATGACTTCACCAATTTCACTCAGTTGCACACCTTTCTCTATGAGCTCAGTTATTCAGGCAAAAGATTGGGCCTTTCTTTTTTGGAACATGGTCTACATTTTCCACACACTCTCTAAAGCACAGCATCAAGTTAATTTTCTCTTGAAAAAGACACCTTCAAATAAGAAGATAGAAGTAACACATGCATATGCATCTGCATAATATTAGACAGATTTTCTATTTTAAAAAATCTAGTTTGGCTATGAGGGATAAGTATCAACCTTTGGATCCTATGGTCTTCATCACCAGGCAGGAAGGCCATGGAAAATGTTCTCTATTTGAAGGCCACAAAAAACACTTGGCACCCTAGTGCTGACCAGCACTTTTGAGAGAAACAGCAGACCTAGGGAGCTGGTAATGGGTACTAACAAGCTTTGTATATTGAAATCCATATTGCAGAAGGGATTGGAATCTCCGGAAAGCCACATCTGTGTGCTCCTCTCCAGATCTCAGTAAGATGCCTGAATACAGCATGTCATTATGATTAATTGTGGGTAATGAGGGTCTTATGAACCCAAGAAAGAGAAGCGTTTGTTTCTCTACTGCTCCAGTTACAGCCCTCCCCGCCCCCCATTTGTTTTCAAGCACTCTACAGAGGAAAGCCAAAATAGAATAGGACTATTCTATAGCCATCCTTTACTTCCCTGCCAGGCATTTTAGTAAATTAACACACATGGACCCGTAAAGGACTTTGTGAACCCTTTCGAGGATGTGATAAAAAAGGTGTCTTGGTTCAAAGAATCTTTATAAAATCAGGCTATAGAAAATCTGCTATGAGTTCTCAGAAAAGCTTATTGCCGCTCTGAGTTCATGTACAAATAGGACGATGTTCATAGAAGCATGGTGAATAAAAGAATTCTTTATGGAAGCAGTGGTGTTCTCATCATTCTCTAACCTACCAGAAGGTGGTGCAAATTCACTGCCGATACAGTAAAGGAGGACGTGGCTTTCTTTTCTTGAGCCCTCCTCTGAGCAAGTACAGTAACAGAAAAAAAAAAAAAAACCCTTCCCATATTTAAAAATAAATTAAACAGACTGAAGATTCCATCTATAAAAAAACAAATAACTCGCCTTTATGTCATTTAACATCTGTCAACTTATTTCTTGTGGGACTCAGTTGATGTGGGGTTAAGCTAACAAACAAAACAAAACAAGCATGGGATGAAGATTTGGAGAAGATAATTTTTCATATCTTAATGTAAGAAAATTAACCAGACGGGGTTTGTAATGACTTCAAATAAATGCTACATTAAGAAAATGGTGTATTTGGAGATTTTTAACAAATAGGAAAGAAGTAGTTAATGGGACATA
>NW_011888901.1:3031479-3042146 GCF_000151845.1 Pteropus vampyrus
TCCCTCTTCCCGCGCAGACCGCGCAGAAAATGAGCACAAACAGCATTTTGCACTTTTCCGCCACTTTAGCGGGAATCGGAGGAGCCCGGCGAGAAAACTCGAAAGGGAGGCGGTTATTTATGGCCGGCAAGTTGGAGTCTGGCACCATATGGTGGGATTTATCCCGCCCGGCCCCTTCCAGCCCCGGCCCCCCCAAACGTCAGGCAAACGGTCCCCTGCTGACAATGTCGCCGGCCCGGCCCGGGGCTGGGAACGCCTTATCGGCTCTTTCACTCGCTTCCAGGCCCCTCTCACATTTTTTCTCCAGAAGTTGATAGTAGACCGTTTTTTTTTCTTTTTTCTTTCTCTTTCTTTATTTCTTTTTAATGGTATTACTCTCTATTAAACAAAAAAGTAATTGGTGATCTTTGGGCAGCAGTGACAACCTCCCTTCCCTTGGAGAAGGCTAGGGTGGGGGCGCTTTGGGCCAGGTGTGAGGTGGTGTAGGGTTAAGCAGCGTCAGACCTTGAGAAGGGCCTCACTTCCTCTTCGTTTTGTCTCCCTTTGTGTTACGTTCGGGGGCAAGCAAGGTCTGCCAATCACTCCCATTTCTCTTTCTTGTTCTATAAAAACAGGGTCGTCACAGCAACAGGGACATGACAGGCTGGTATCTCTCTCGAACTCCAGGGGGCCCCTAATAGGATTGAAGCAAAAGATCAAGCGAATGGTTTCCTATTTTAGGCCGCAATAACTCCACACTGCTTGCATATACATGGGCCTTACAGTATTAGGAGGGAACTTTTAATCCCAGGAAAGAGTAGCCTGTTTTCTAGCAGAGTCTATTTTAGAAAACCCTACAGGATCCACCCTCCCTCACCATCTTCCATCCTCATCTGCCCCGTCTTCCCCTTTATTTGAGGGGAGGAAAGAAAAGCTCCCTTCTCTCCTGATTTCACTTACCCGCGCTCCCCCCCGCAAAACGCTGAAGGTGTCATTTCCTTTCATTAATTCATTTTACCAGCTCAAAGTAAATACTCCATTTAGAGGGAACAAAGACATCCCTTTTTGGTATTCAGTTGAAGTCCCTGGTGGGATCAGAAGTTTGCACATCTTTTGGAGAAATTGGCCTTGGATGTGGTTTAGCCAGACTCTCCCACCTACCACCCCCCCCCCCGCCCCCCACCACTCTCCAACACACACACACCTACAACAACACAAAGCAACCTAAGGAGGAATAAAGGTTTCTCTCCCCCAGGCCATTTATGTTCAGACTGCAATCTGAAGCCACACAGGCATGGGGAGTGCGTGTAGTGGATGGGTGTCCTTTATCTGTGTGCTTGTGGAGTAGAGAAAAAGCAAATGAAATGCATGGGACAAGGGGGCGGTATGTTTTCACTCCCAAGACCTGGGGAAACCCGTCAAAGGAGACTGACTTCAAAAAACCAAGACTGCCTGGGAAATCTGAATGCAAACAGCCCTAGAATAATCAGCGCCACCAACATCTGTCACCACAGCTGTTTCTTTTCTGGTTGGTGAGAGAACCTGCCTCTCTCCCTTGGGCTGGCAGTGAACTCCAAGCAACGGGGCCCAGGGTCTTTCTCTTCCAAACAGAATCCTCCATGTCTCTGTGTACTTAGCCTGTTTAAAATTAAAACACAAAACAAAACAAAACAAGCATGATATTGCCACCTTTTAGGTGAAAATAAATAGCCTTGTAAAGTAAGTTAGGAAGAAGAATTTTTGTCATATGGTCACGGATGGGAAACTGAGGCACAGGGGCAGCCAGTGAACTTTCAAATAATATCCAAAGAAAAATCAGAATTGATGAATTCAATCCTGTCTACTGGATTCTGCTGGGTGTCTTGGAAGACACGGGGTTAAAAAAAAAAGAGGTGAGTGGTTTTATTGTTTTTTTTTTTCCTTTATTCAATCAAAAGATAATTTTTGAGCCTCTAGAATGTGGAAGGCAAATGCTTTGTGTTGTAGAAGGGTAGAGAATGAAATATGTTCCTGCCCCAACAAAATATGTCTTCTAGGAGGGGCTCTGTGACATGCAAGGGTTTGGATGCGTCAAGGTGGTGGCTCAGTCTGAGGTTACAGGAGGTCTGACAAGAGTATGTGGAATGTCTGGCGGAGTAACCAGCAGAGACTTCGTGGAAGAAGCAGCAATGGAGTTGCTAAGAGTTGAAGGCTGGCTGAGATTGTGATAAGTCGAGGTGGGAGAAGACAGTGAAGATGTAGACAATGGCAAGCATTCACCATCACACAGAGCAAATTCATTTTTTCAGGGGACAGAGGGAGATTAAGACAGAAGTGAAAAAGGAAAGAGTTACTGCCACGCTAAGACTTTTAGACTTGTCTTGTGGACAAGAAGGTCCTAAAGTGACAGATCAAAGAGACATTTGTAGAAGGTGACTCTAGGGTAGGCATGAGGTGTGAGGGCTGCTGCAGGCCAGTGGCATAGGGTTAGCAAGAAAAAATGATTGTGCTAGAATTGGATGAACTTAGGGCTCAAAGCAGAAACGCAGGTCAGAGGTGACTGGGCCTTCAAACCTGGGTGTCCAGGGAAAAATAATCAACCTCATTTTGTGCAAGGAATTAAAATAACATTTAAATTCAGTATTACATGCAGAGTATTTAAAACACGGAGAGCTTCATGAAAACAGATAAACTCAAATACCAATATTAATGAGCTTTTCCCAACATTGAAGAGCTTTCTTTGTCAAAGCCTGACACTTGGGTTCATGGCTGAGCCTCAGCCAGGTTTAAAGCCAGGATCTCAGAGCTCAGTGTCTCTGTGGGATGGACGGAGAAGCAGCCTGTAGAAAGCATATTTTCTCTACAACGCATTCTTTTGTACCACTGATTTCAATTTTTATACCATTATTGAGAAAGGAAGTTAAAGAAAGGTATCCCAGAGGCATTTTCTCTGCAACTTCCAGGCATGAGAAAATGTTCAGGTGTTAAAACTGATCTGGCATTTATTTACTTATTTTTTCACTTGCATCCTATGTTTGCTTGAGAATGTTCCAGAGGGCAGATACCTGGATTATCATACAGCTGATGCAGACCAGAAGGATAGAAAATTGTGAAAAGGTGTTGGACTGGGCATTTGGGTCTAGAATTCCCTTCCTGGTTATGTCAACCAGGTTTTATGACCCATCCACACAGTGGCACTCTCTGCTTCTGGTTTCCCCATTTGATAAATGAAGTGATTTGAATGATCTCGAAGGTTCTTTCCAGATCCAGGCCAATGGATCATTGATGCATCTCTTTCTCTGAATTTTCCCAATAGTTTCTTCCTTATATTCTGTGTCCTGCTTTGCATATGCAAACAGAAAGGATATTTATGTTGGATGATTTAGACTTTATTCTGGATTTTAATAACTTCATTTAAATTGAACTTTATAAATATTTTACAAGCATCATGCCATCCATTCTCACTTGATTGACAAAACTGCCATGTAGAGTGAATAACCCAGGGATTTTATCCTCAAATGTACAGCTAATAATAATTTCATTTTATGAATGCCTATGCATGCCAGCATATGCCTTTCATTAAATGTCTCATTTAATTACCATAGTACCTTTTAGGTATTGCTATCCCCACTTTACAGATCAGAAAGCTGAGACTTACAGGGGATGGGACTCAGTCTTTGATGGCCAAGTCAGTATTGCAGTCCAGGTCCGTCAGCTCCATGTTCTGTAAGGCCTGGGGAAGTCATACAAGGGCTGCCAACTATCTCTTTCTCTTGCACGATATCTCTTGTATGCTTTTATCGTCTATATCATCAAAGAGTACCGTTGGCCAGTGTAGCCTTCTATGGTCTTTGTGGCATTCTATGATTTTCCATAGAAACATGAAGGCCAAGATTTTAACCAGGCAAGCTGCTGACAAATATTTATCAAGCACCAATACATGTTTAAAACTTTATCATGGGCTTTGGGACCCTGAAGAAATCTTAGAAATGTCTCCTTGCAAGAGAGTTTTACAATCTGAGATGAAGAAACCAACTGAGCCAGTAAAACATCAGTGAGTGGGCAGTGTTCTAGATCATAATGGAAACGATTAAACTTTATGGAATTCTCACTCTGCTCCAATGTAGGCTGGACTATAGGCTTAATTCTCATGACAAGCCTGTGCAGTGGCCATACACTACACCTCTTTTAGGAAAGAGGATGTTGATCCAGAGAGAGTGTTTTGATCACTGCCCGGAGGTCCCACAGCTAGAAGTGGCAAAGCCAGGATTTTAATCAGGACCTCTGACCACAAAGCCCTGCTCTTCCACCCTGTGCCACATGGCTTCTCGTTCTCGACAGCATATTATATGTAGATCTGGGTTTAATGCACGGACTTCTGAAAATAGGAGAGTGCAGGGTCTGGAGATGTGATGAGACCATGTGTGAAATGCTGTACAGAAAAAGGGTCTCATTGTTTTATAGTCTTGCCTCACAGCAGAAAGTGCCAGTTCTGTGGGTAATTGTCAAAGCATTGCAGAAGAGAGAAGAAATCAATGAATAGGCAGACAGCTTGGATTTTAGGAAGAAGGGCTTTGGGTCTGAAGACCGGGTTCAAATCTTGGCTCCATCATTTACCAGCTATACTTAATCGCTCTGCACTTCAGTTTTCTTGTCTATAAATAGGGTAATGATAAGTGTCTGTTCAGATTTAAGATATAGCCTTTAAAATGTCTGACAAGATGACTGGCCCCATGGCAGATGCTCAGGAAAATGACAGTTACCCTAGGCAGCTATTCAGTCAGAGCCCGTTGACATGTTGGGTGAAAGTAAAGACAGTTGGAGAATTTGTTATTTGTCCAACGGCTTTCTTGTCCTGGGTTTTGATTCATTTCCTGGTGTTTTAGCTCTGGAATTAGTAGGAAAGCCAACCAGACTCAGTTCTGGTTATCTCTTGCTGCCTGATAAACCACTCAAAACAGTGGCTTAAAGCAACACTCATTTATTTTGCTTATGTATCTGAGGGTTGACTGGGCTTAACCAGGCAGTTCCTGCATGGAGTTCCTCAGACAATTGTAGTCAAATGGTTCTGGAGCTGGGGTCATCTAGAAAGCTTCTTCATTCATGTGTCTGGAGCCTGAGCTGGGAAGACTCAAACAGCTGGGACTCCTTGAGCATATCTCTCCCCGAAATCGTGGTCTCTCCACATGATCTTTCTGTAAAACTAGCAGAAGACCAGGGGGAGCTCTCAGTGGCTTGCTTGGGTCCTATGCCCATTCTTGAACCAATTACTGTGGCCAGAGGGAGGCCGTGCTTTAATTGGCTAAACCTGGACCATGTATTTCTCTTGAGTCAACCCCATCCAAACTATTTAGACTGAGTGTGGGAAAATAATGATTCTCAAGGGAAAATTTAAGTGGGATGGAAAAGCAAGACTATCAACGTCCACTGGGGTTCCTTGTTTCTCACTGGTGCTCAGTAGATTTTTTTTTTTTTTCTGATAATAATGATGGGTAGAGATAGGTGTAACATCTCTTGCACGGAGATGCCAAGACTAGTGGCTTCTCTGCCTGGACCAGAAGCTACACACAGCGCTGTAGCCTTAAAGTTGGAGTAGTGGGCGGCTTGAGAGTTTTATGAACCCTATACTTTGGCCAAATTTGAATTTTTCTACTTCTGCATCTTTGCTTATGTCATCTCTTCCACATGGAATGAATTCCCTACCCATTCCCACTATTTGAAATTACATTGCCTAATTTTTAAGATCCAATTTATGGTCACTTAAGTCAAAGCTTTTCTTCTTCTTATCTTTATAGCCTTGCTACTCAAAGTGTTCTTTAAGTGCCAGCAGCATCAGCGTCATCTGGGGACTTGTCAGCAATGCAGAGTTTTGTTTTCCACCTCAGATCTATTGATCAGAATTTGCATTTTAACACAATTCCCAGGTGGTTTGCAAGTATATTAAAGTTTGAGCAGCACCACTCCATCGCAGTGGTTCTCACAGTGTGGGCCAGGGAAACTGGAAGTCCCCAAAATTCTTGAAGGGGGTCTGAGAAGTCAAAACTATTTTCACGCTAATACTAAGACTGCATTTCCTTTTTAACTCTCTTTTGCACGCAAATGTACAGGGGAGTTTTCCAGAAGCTCCATGACCTGTGAGGATGGAAGCCTTCTGATGGGTATTGAAATGTGTGCTTGTGTGTTCTTGTGTTTTAAAATTTTGTTTTATGGATGGACCTTGAAATAATCATACTAAGTGAAATAAGCCAGGCAGAAAAAGCTGAAAATCACATGATATCACTTATATGTAGGATATAAACTTAAAAGCAACAAATGAACAGGACAAACAAACAGAGACTCATGGACATGGACAATGGACAAGTGGCTACTAGAGGGGAGAGGGGAGGGAGGAGGTAGAAGGAAAAAAAAGAAAAAAAATTGTTTAAATTTATGATATGACAAATATAAATAGACATAACCAACATTATATTTTTAAGTGTGTAAAGGGATTCTGCAAAGAAGGTTTGAGAACGGTAGCTCCTGATTATTTTGTCTCTGAGTAGGAAGTGTTAACTTCTGCATCTCTGGCTTCCAGTACTGAGCTAAACTGGCTGTTGGTGCTGGGTTAGTGAGGACTGCCTATACCTATTCATCCTTGAGGACAAAGAGGGTGTCCTGGAGTTACTCCCCAGGCACCTGGTTCCATGAAGTTCCTTTGTTTGGCTCATGCCTAGACATAGAGCCTCAGAATATAAACACTTTCTAATAACTTTACAAATTAGTAAGTCTTTTTGAGTAAATAAAAAAAATTTTAGATTCCTACCCCCCTGCATCATCCTTTTATTTGTGGCACTTTTCACTCTTCATCTCATACTGTTCAACTCCTTATCAATGGAGGAGGAATTCTCCTTCCTATTTTAAGAAAAACAACACAGATTAGAGAAGGTATATGACTTTCCAGTATCGCAAAATGAGCCAGTGTTATGCAGGACTTGGATCTCAAAATGCCTAGACCAGACTCCTTGTCACTAGATCGTGGGTCTGGGAGAGTCCATAAATGAGCCCAGTGGGTCCTAGTTGCCTTACTACCATGAACAGCTGAAACACCAAGGGATGGTGGAGCGACCAGACACTTAGATGACAGGAACGGAATGCAGGTGATGTAGATGTGGGCATCTCTGCAGGGGTCTACTTCACCAACCCCTTCTGGGACTCTATTCATCTATCCAGTGCTTTCTATGTGCCCCCTACTGGGCTCATTCTTTCTCTCAGCATATGAAGAAATGTGCATTCTTATTATCCTGACTGTTCACACGAGGAAATGGAGGTTTCAAGGGTAACTCGCCCAAAGACACAGTGGATAAGTGGCAGATCATGCCTTTGAAGACCTGTCTCTGCTTCTGCCAAATCCCTCTGGCCCTCTGTGGGGTTGTGCTAATAAAATTAATTTGCTGTGTGGTTAGATTTATGATCTAGTGCTTGTTCAGCAGTTTGATCCAGCCATTGAGAAGGCCTATTCAAGACTGTCTTTTGGAATCAAAGCCCCTTCAAGACCAAACTGCAGTTTCTCCCATTTCCCCACCTTCTTTCTCCTTCCTTTCCTCCTTTGCTCCCTCTCTTCCTTTCTCTTCTTTCTTTCCTCCTCCTCCTTTTTCTCCCCCCTCCCCACTCCCATCTCCTTTTCTGTAGAAACTTTGGAATCCCAGAAAGTGCTTCCTAAGAGGATGAAATCTCTTCTTTCTCAGGTTAAAAGCATTGCTGCTCCTAGTGCAGAGATGTTCTGTGTAAAAGCCACCACCACCCTCCCACACCATGCCTGCCATGAGACACTCACCACAAAAACAGTGAGGAGCCTGATGCTCTGAGGGTCTCCTATCTGTAAAGGGCAGCTTTGCACTCCTGCCCCCCAGGCCCTCGAAATATCACATTCAGAATCAACTGAGCTCCATTTCTATGCCCCACTCCATCTAAGGTAAAGTGTCCATTATGCAATGTTAGGGACTCAGGTGGGGGGCCAGGGAGCTAAGAGAAACCAGCTCATTGAAATCCGGATAATCCCTAAACCTCATTTTCCCCATTACATATGACTGCCTCTCTGCCCTGCCCCCTTTTACAGGATCAGCCAAGAAGCCACTGGACCGCTTTGCCTGACACTCCTTTTATCTTCCTGGCCTGAGGGGGCCATGGGCTAATGATCAGTGAAATCAGGGAAGGTCAAGAGGCCCAGCTAATCCACAAATTGGATCATCCGCCCCTGAATAATTAAGAGTTGCTGGCACAAAAGTTGGTTTCTCTCTTTGATCGTCAGTATGCTCAGAACACACCTACATCTGCTTCCTGTGGGAGTCCTCTGGGGAATTAAAGGCTGCTTCTGTTTGGCCAAATAGGATTCAGTTACAAGACTAAAAGAATCGGTGTCTCAGTGTCCCAGGGGGATGGTTTTAATATGAAAGGGAAGAGAGGATTGGAATTTACTCGATGATGGGCCAGTTCCCTTTGGTGTAGATACATCTCTAGCTACTGCCCTGGGATGATTTATTTACAATCAAGCCAAAGAAGCCTATGTTATGTACAAAATACACCACTGGAATCATTCAGGCAAAGCAAATATCTGCTAAAATTCAATGCTAGGCTGTAAGGCTCTGACCAGCAGGAGACCGGTGGATGGGGGCGGGGGGTGAGGGGTGACTCACTGTCCATTAATGTGCTCTCTAATACTCCCCTCAGGCTCAAGTCCTCATGGTAGTGATATTGGCAGAGGGAGGATCTGGCAAGGTGGCCAGTCAACTGAGAATCATCATTTGGAAATGATTCCTGGCATGGGGCTAAGGTGGAGGTTGCAAACTGGCAGCTTGCACTCCAGATCATTTTTCAAGAGTCCTTATCACTTAGAGATACCCACTGAAGTCTTACAGATGGAATATGATGTCTGAGATTTCCTTCAGAATAATTTGAGATGAGATGAGAAGTGGTGACACAGATGAGTCAACATAGGTATGTGTTAATTGCTGTAGCCGGGTGATGGGCACATGAAGGTTCATTATATGATTTTCTTTTTGTGTATATATGTCTGGAATGTTTCATAATAAAAGCTGAACACTTAGTAACTGTGAAAGAGTTGACATAACATGTCTGAAACTGCTATTCTTAGGAAGGTCTGCTTTCAAAAGTGGCCCTTTAATGGAATCTGGGAACTGGTTGGTAAACAGCTCCTTATACAGAGAGAAAACATTTTCTAAATGTAAAGAGCAGCTCACTGTGCCTAGACTGTGAAACAACGTGGTTTATGCTGGACACTTTCCCCTAGAAGTCCGGAATTTAATATGTGCTTAACAGAGTGATCAGCCCCAGTAAAAATCTTGGGTGCTGAGCCCCTAATGGGCTTCCCTGCACAGAAACATGGCACACAAGTGGTCACATTTTGTTTCTAGGGGGAGAGCCAGCTCTGTGTGAGCCCTTGTGGAGGAAAGAGAACAAAAGGAAGCCTGGGCATAGATCCACTCAGGCTCGCCCCATATATTGGATCTGCATCTCCCACAATCTCACTGTTGTAAAACTTAGCCATGAACCTGACTATTGAGTCCTGTGAATCCTAATGAATCTCTAAATGTTGGACACATTAACTATTGCTTTAAAATAAGGAGATTTTACATAAAAATATGGAGTTTCTTGAAAAAGCAAATATTCTGAAAAACCCGAATCTTTACCTGGAGTTGATCATGGCCTCTCCAGTTCACTAGCTCTCATTGTTTCTACTTTCTGCCTGGCCCCTACAAGCATCTGAGTTTTATACCCATGAGCAGGAGGAGGGAATTTTGACAGGCACCTCAGAAACACAGCTTCCTGGGGTGTGTTGATTAAGAGGAATTGACTCACTGTCCATTAAAGGTCCTTCAGGGCCATTCAAGTCCAACAGATTCAGCCAAAGAACTTAGAGTTTACTGGGGTTGTGCTAATAATATTAACAATGATAATACTTACCATTTACTTGCTCTCTTCCAGGCTTTACCTATATCATTCTTAATCCTGACAATACCTGCAAGATCAATCTTATGATCACCATTTCCAAGGTCATTTGTTCTGTGACCATTGAGTATATATACCAAGTGCAGGCAAAGTCATACACAGAATAAATATGGCAAAGACTTTGCTTACATTTTTATCAACAAAGACAGACAACAAATTAATCAACAAATGAATAAATATTGTATGTGTCAGGCAATGAAAAGTACTGTGAAGTCCAATCAAACCAAGCCAGTGGAAGGGCCACGGAGGGAGGTACTTGAGGATGTATAGCCAGGAAGAATCTCTCTGAGGACATAACCTTTGATCAAGGACCTGAATGAGTTAAGAGTGGGAGCCATGCAAAGGCCCAGGGCAATTGCTTCCCAGGATCAGAAAGAGTGTGTGCAAAGATTCTGTAGTGAAGTGAGTTTGCTTCATCTGAGTCGTTAGACCTTAGTGAGTAAGAGACCAAAGAGGTCAGCAGTAGCCACATGATAAAGATAATGAGGCCTCTGGATGTTTTTCTGGGTGACACCAGAAAATATTGGAGTGCTTTGACCAGGGTGTTGAACATTGGTAAAAACTGAGGCTCAGAGACTGTAAATAACATTTCCCGTAAGTAGCAGAGTTTAAATTCAACCCCATGTTTATCTGACTCCGAAGAGAGTCCAGGGGTCCATGCCATTGCAATGGCATAATGTGGGAATCTTTCTTTCTCAGAAAGT
>NW_011888901.1:3042196-3112663 GCF_000151845.1 Pteropus vampyrus
GCTTAACAGAGTGACCAGCCCCAGTAAAAATCTTGGGTGCTGAGCCCCTAATGGGCTTCCCTGCACAGAAACATGGCACACAAGTGGTCACATTTTGTTTCTAGGGGGAGAGCCAGCTCTGTGTGAGCCCTTGTGGAGGAAAGAGAACAAAAGGAAGCCTGGGCATAGATCCACTCAGGCTCGCCCCATATATTGGATCTGCATCTCCCACAATCTCACTGTTGTAAAACTTAGCCATGAACCTGACTATTGAGTCCTGTGAATCCTAATGAATCTCTAAATGTTGGACACATTAACTATTGCTTTAAAATAAGGAGATTTTACATAAAAATATGGAGTTTCTTGAAAAAGCAAATATTCTGAAAAACCCGAATCTTTACCTGGAGTTGATCATGGCCTCTCCAGTTCACTAGCTCTCATTGTTTCTACTTTCTGCCTGGCCCCTACAAGCATCTGAGTTTTATACCCATGAGCAGGAGGAGGGAATTTTGACAGGCACCTCAGAAACACAGCTTCCTGGGGTGTGTTGATTAAGAGGAATTGACTCACTGTCCATTAAAGGTCCTTCAGGGCCATTCAAGTCCAACAGATTCAGCCAAAGAACTTAGAGTTTACTGGGGTTGTGCTAATAATATTAACAATGATAATACTTACCATTTACTTGCTCTCTTCCAGGCTTTACCTATATCATTCTTAATCCTGACAATACCTGCAAGATCAATCTTATGATCACCATTTCCAAGGTCATTTGTTCTGTGACCATTGAGTATATATACCAAGTGCAGGCAAAGTCATACACAGAATAAATATGGCAAAGACTTTGCTTACATTTTTATCAACAAAGACAGACAACAAATTAATCAACAAATGAATAAATATTGTATGTGTCAGGCAATGAAAAGTACTGTGAAGTCCAATCAAACCAAGCCAGTGGAAGGGCCACGGAGGGAGGTACTTGAGGATGTATAGCCAGGAAGAATCTCTCTGAGGACATAACCTTTGATCAAGGACCTGAATGAGTTAAGAGTGGGAGCCATGCAAAGGCCCAGGGCAATTGCTTCCCAGGATCAGAAAGAGTGTGTGCAAAGATTCTGTAGTGAAGTGAGTTTGCTTCATCTGAGTCGTTAGACCTTAGTGAGTAAGAGACCAAAGAGGTCAGCAGTAGCCACATGATAAAGATAATGAGGCCTCTGGATGTTTTTCTGGGTGACACCAGAAAATGTTGGAGTGCTTTGACCAGGGTGTTGAACATTGGTAAAAACTGAGGCTCAGAGACTGTAAATAACATTTCCCGTAAGTAGCAGAGTTTAAATTCAACCCCATGTTTATCTGACTCCGAAGAGAGTCCAGGGGTCCATGCCATTGCAATGGCATAATGTGGGAATCTTTCTTTCTCAGAAAGTTCTCTGAGACCTTGAAACCCAACAAAACTCTTGGTTTCCTTTTGCTCTGGGACTCACCCTCCTAATATCATGGTGCATGGGAACTTTCTTGGCTGTGTAGGGGACATCTATTAAATTCATCTTTTTGGTCAAGATCAAGTGTAGGTGGATGTTCTTCATGACCATTAAAAATTAGTAACACAGGAGCGTGTTCCACATGAACCCATTCATGACGACTCATAGGTAAATGCAATTTTTGTCAATTAAATCACTTGAAAACCACTGATATTTAAAAGAAACCAAGAGAAATCCTTAGTTAATAAAAAGAAAATCCTTGTGTAATACAATTTGTGACTTACTATCCTTTCTTTCTCCAGAATTTGGTTTTTGTACATGGAGTTTTCTTAAAGCAGTGGATGCCTAAATTATTAGTGTCAGCATCTTTGCACTATGTTGCCACTATTAAAATATATAACCTTAGAAATCTATTATACTCATTGTTATCATTTATTACAGAGTAACCTGTAATGATAAAGTCAGAATCAGTGGAATCTAGGAGGCTTTCATATGTGAAGTTTCTGTGTCTTCAGACCTGTCACCCTTCCAGCATCAACGTGTGACAACACACATGGAATATTAACAACCAGGGAAGCTCAACATAGCATCAGTCTCCCAGAGTTTTTATAGAGGCTTTGTTACATAGCCATGATTGATTGATTAATTTCATCTCCAATGCCCTCTTTCCCAGAGGTCCACCTGATATCACATGGTTGTAGGGGTCCCACTCCAGGCCACCTCATCAGCATAAACTATTAAGTGGTTTAAGGGGCCCACTGCGAATAACAAAGGCACTGCTATGACTCAAGAAATTCCAAGAGTTTAGAAATTACCTCCTAGGAGCCAGGCATAAGGCCAGCCCTATCTTTGGTTGGGGCTAAGTTCTTCACTATACACCTCCACTCTTTCAGTCCAAATCATCCTTCCAGACCCAGCTCCGAGCTTTTCTGACTGTACTTTCCCGGTCCCCATGTTTCTCTCCATCCTCTAATCTCCCATGGCACTAATTCTTCTTAACAGGAGTCAGGAGTGGTGTTTAAGAGTGCTAGCTTTGGGATAGACACTTGGGTTCATTCAAATTCAGACTCTGTTACTTACTAGCTCTGTGACTTTGGGACAATTACCTAACCTTTATGCAACTCAGTAAATGTTAGCTGTTATTTTTATTTTTTATTGGTAATTAATCTTACATTATTTACAGCATGTGGTACTTGTATATTAGTCTGGCCCTTGATTTTATATTATTTAAACCTCTTTAGGTTTAATTCCTATTATGCGAGCTCTTTGACTTCAGCCCTTTAAAGGAAGATACTAAGGCTTCAAAGATACAAAGATGAATGGCTTATTTTTATTCCACAGGAACTTCAAGTTTTTCTCGGGGGGGAAGGAAGATAGGTAGACTGATAATTGTACAGTGTGATTTTTTTTCTGAGATAGAGGTAAATTGAGTATGTTTTGGGACCATAGAGGAGGAGGAGAATCTAGTTTGGGGCTTAGGAGACAGTGGGGAGGTCAGAAAGCCTCCCTGAAGGAAGAGACGCTTACGCTGGATTCTTGTTAAAAAAAAAAAAAAGTGATTCTCAAACTTTGGTGTGTATTACAATCACCTGAGGAGTTTTCTTTTTCTAAAAAAATATATAGCTATCAGGGCCCACCCTGACCTACTGACTGAATGTACAGGAATGGAAGCCAATCTTTTTTATTTTTTTAACTTTTTTGTTTTTTTGAGCCTGCCTGGCTTTTATAAGTATTTGTATTTTTGAGGCAGACAGGGAATGCCAGATTTTGTTTTAATAGTTGTCTTGGTTGAGGCTACTATAACAAAGTACCATATACTGGATCACTTATAAACAACAGACATTTAGTTCTGGAGGCTGGAAGTCTTACAATCTGGGTGCCTGTGTGGTCAGGTTCTGGGAAGAGCCCTCTTCTGGGCTGCAGACTACTGACTTTTTGCTGTGTCCTCACATGGCATAGAGCAGAGGGGAAGTAATCTCCCTCATGACTCTTATAAGGGCTCCACATTCATGATCTTATTTAATCCTAATTATTTTCCAAAGGCCCCACTTCCTAATACCATCATTTTGCAGGGTAGGATTTCAGCATATGAATTTTGGGGATACACAAACATTAAGTCCATAACATCACTATACTTGTTAGAGAACAAATTACTGATTTTAGCTAGCCCATCTCATTAAAATAGATAATATTTGGCAAATTTAAACAAATAATTCAACTTCTAGAAGAATTTTTAATAGGTGGTAAGAAAGATTAGGGGTCACAGACCAGTATGTAGAGAATATGATCTGAGACATTCAGAAGACAAGTATAGAAACTAAAACAAGGATCATGACTACTGCCAAGAAGGATGCCCAACTAGCAGTGGCCCTAGGTGCTAAAAGAGTGCAAGAAACTAATGTTTAAGGCTAATGTGCAGAGAACTCAACCAATACTCACAGCAGGGCAACTGGGATGTTCAGCTGCATGAATCCATATTTGAGGAGGGTAGTGATGCGACCTTTGCTAAATACAGTTGTGTACCATAACAAAGTATACTGCAATTTGGGATATTAAACATCTCCGGATTAAAATCTCTCAGGGAAGAAGTAAGTGCAGGATGTGTCCTATCATTTCCTGAACAAATGGGCCTTCATTTCTGTCACTGGAATTAAGAAGATGGGTAACGAGTTAATAACAGCCAAGGGAGAATTGAAACTTCATAACAGATAGGGTCTTTACAATCAGACTTCAGAATGTCAAGGAGGAAAGGATTGCTAGAGATCATCTAGCCCACTGTCCTTCCAGCTGTGCTCTGTGGAGCCCTAAGGGTCCTAGGGAGATGCTTTAGGGCTCATCTGGCTGAGCAGGGCAGAATTTCAGGCCTCCCTCACTGTCCATGGCCTCTTTCAACCAGAGGAGCTCTGCTGTTATTTGCTTTATTTGTTTATCTTTCTTGGTATTGTTTTCTTTTAGAAAGTGTTCTGGGACTAAAAGAACAGTTTGAGAGCAGCTGATCTTATTGACTCCCTTCAGTTTGTAAATGTGCACAGTGAGACTCAGGGGAGGTGTCTTGTCCAAGTTGTTGAGCTCGTGCTACTTGAGTCGTCACAGAAAGCTGGGCTAAAGCCTGTGTGGGGCTCTTGCTGCAGTTCTGTTTAGTCTCAGTTCCATCCCGGAATGACCTAGAGTGGGCACCACACAGCTCTGCAGACACGAGTGTGAAGGAGGCAAGGCCGCCTGGTCTGAATATGCTCAGGGGTCAACCTGACAGGCCTAATTGTAAAAATCCTACACTTTTGCCTCCTGGAGAAATATTCATGAAATTGCTTCATGCTTGACTTCCTTGGCATCACAGGAACCCAAGCTAACCCAGCAAGGAATTCACTCAGGTACCACAGTCCATTTCCCTGGAATGCTGGGATGACAACTAAAATGGCCACCGAAGGATCCGAGATAATGGTGGAGTTGACAAGCTTTTGGGCCATAAACAAAGAAAGCACACTCCTGCCTAGGTAATATGGGTCCTGGGGCCAAGGAGGGATGGTGGTGATTGCTCAGGTTTTAGATAATGTTCTAGTGGCTGTTGCTGAAAAGAAACAGGGCTAGGAATTAGGAGACCCAGGACCTGAGTCTGGCTTGTCTCTTGTTAACCTCATAATCTGGAACATGTGTTTTAACCTTTATGAGCCAAGACAGCAAGCTCTTCAAGGCAAAGGCTAATTTTATCCATAGCACAGAGCATAGTGCCCAGAACGTTGAGTGTTCAAAGTCCCAACAGAGCCATGTAGAGGGGTGCCCTTGAGCCACTACTTAGTGTAGAAATTCTCCACTTCCCCTTCGAGAACTATCTCCCAGTCACTACTGCTGCTGCTTCACTCTTTCCCAAGTAATCCCCTTCTTTTTATCCCTTCATTCAAAATGTACCTTCTCCCTCACCCATTCAGCTCTACCCTTCTCTCTACTGAGGTATAATTGTTTTGTGAATGAGAGAAGCATGGTGTATGAGAGGAGAGAGGAGGACTATGCAGATTTTCTCCAGTTAGACAGAAGGCTGATGGAAGAACATGGTAGTGTGGTCCACTGTGTGCTGCCCACTCACCAATGTGTTGTGACTGGACGAAGGTGTGGAAGCTCTAGACAGAGGGCCACCTAATCATTCAACAAACATATACTCAACATCTCTGATATTCCAGGCACCTTGGGGCAAAAGAAAAAAAAAATGTGGATACCTTTTTATCCAAATGAATTCAGGCACAAATAGTGAAATACACTAGAAGAGCTCCTCATGATAGAAAGCAACAGTGCAAGAGGTGCCACATGGCAGGACATGAGTAGTTGGGAACATAGAGAATCGAAGACAAAAGTATCTGAGATGGAAGATACTGGCAGTATCATCCAGGCAGTATCATCCTGGATGAAGAGAAGCATCCTCTCTTTAGTTAAGTTGGAAGTGGAACTGAAGCTTCCCGGGGCTACTCTGGAGTCGAGCATGTTGTTTACTGCTCATAGCGTCTACCGGAGGAGACAATGGAGGCTGCAGTCCAGTTGATCCTCTCATAGATCTCTGCACACTAGTGGGGTGCATAAATGCATTGTGTGGGCTCACAAGACACTGACTGTCAGCAATACTATTATCCAACCTTCTGCAAAATTGAGAGGCAGAGCGGGGCGCTCTATTCTTTCATCCTTGACCCCTCACTCCTGGTCATGTAAGGGATAGCTACCTATCCAGTTCTCATGTGCCCATGTAGGATGGCTCTAAAATATTTTTGAGTCATGAATCCTAGTAGAAACTATTAACAAATAAAGGCTCCAGTTTCATATAAACAATGGTGACCAAAAAAAAAAAAAAAAATCTTGTTTCTCTAGGAAGTGAGAAAAATATAAAATTCTGAATTTTCATTTTGAATATGGCCCAAATTACAGGAACTTGGCCACCTGCAAACCTGTGCTTCCCTGTCCTGGAAGGAACTTGAGAGTTCCTGGGTAACCAGGAACCCTGCAGAGAGACCATAACTTCCCTATGGTACATGAGCTCTAGGGTTTTATTGTAACTTAGACTCCTGAAGAGCTGCCTTTCCCCTGATGGAAAGAGAAAGCCTAGAGCCTTTGTACTTCAAGCCTAGGGCCCAGAGGCAGTCTGTCCAGGCCCAGGTGAGGCTTCCTGGGCTGCCTGTCCCAGCTGGAACCAGCACCGTGTGCCCTGGAAAGAAGCCCAGTCCCCAGCATTTTCCCAGGGCCTATGGAGGCCTCGGGGAGCTGGGTTCAGGGAGCTGGGGAGAAGGTAGAGATTCTGCTGTCAGAGGCCCAGGCTGAGGACAGGTGGGGTAGGTGGTGCTGGCCGTGGATGGAAAGGCAGGTGAATAGGCAGCTTGTACGTCCCTGGCACACTGAGAACCATTCAGACCCCTCTGAAATAGACCTGTTTCCTCCCCCAAGAAACTGCCTGGCAAGGACAGGGTCTCTTCATGACATTTCAGCCTACTTGTTCACCGCTAGGATTCAGGCCCTAGCTTGAGTGAAAGAGTGGATTTTAAGGCCACCAATTAAGCTAGGAGAATAGGAGAGGTTGGATTAATCATAATATATAATGTTTATTGAGCACTAAGTCTGAGCCAGGCAGTATGCTAAGAACTCAATACGTATACTTACATTTAATTCTCATGAAGATGTTTACTACATTATTGCCATTTTGCAGGGAACACTGAAGCTTCAAAAGTTAAGTCACTTGTCCAAGACCATGAAAATTACACATGGCTGTGGTGGCTTTGATATTTGTCAACTTGGGTAGGCTAAGGGAATTTCTCAAAATCCCCTTTCTTGTATATTCTAGGTTGAGAGAGATTCCTGTGGGTGATATACAGGGAGGAAGGGAAGCAGCGGTCCTTCTGCTGCTCACACACATTGTCTCCGACCTGCTGGTCTCTGCGTTGGCATGAGGCAGTTGTTAGGCCTGCAATCACTTCACCTTCCCTGAATCCTCCTTCAGGTGTCCTGCCTTTTGGGCCAGGTGTGTATTTGGGTCAGTCACAAAGACTCTGGCTTCTGCAGGACAATCACACACTAGGGTCGAAGGAAAACTGGAACTGACATGGGTTATAGTTCATCCTGTGGGCTTGGGCTTAGACCTGTGGGTTCCAGCTGGTTCTTATTCTCCACTTCCCTTTCCAAGTGCCTGCCCTGCAGGCTTCAAGCTTCAGCATCTGATGCAAAGACACAGCTTAGAGACCAGCTCTTTCACTTATTTGTATAAGGTCAAATTCCTGTAAAAAATTCCTTTATATAAATATACAGAGATACATATACATGTATGAATATGTACATATGTATATATGTATATGTATATATATCATACCTCAGAGTTTCTGCTTCTCTGATTGAACCAGACCAGTGAGCAATTCTGACACAGTGGTGCAGCCAGGATCTGATCTCAGATAGTTGCATCACAGGACATGCACACACTCTCAACAACTCAGGTTACATGGCAGTGGGGGAAAGGGGTCCACTTTGGACAGGCTGAAGTTGAGATGCCTGTGGGACATTTGGATGGGTGAGTCATGGGCAGTTGGAGCTACCTAAGAAGGCTGTGTGTAGCAGGTGACCAAGGAAAGGGAAATCAACGTGGGCTGGCTGAAATTGAAAACAAGTTTTATGGTGGGAAGACTTAATTTAAGTCTCACAGGCTAGAAGGAGCTGGTTAAATGGATGGGAGTGGGGAGGGCATTGTGGATGGTGAAATTGCATGAGAAAGGTCCGCAGCAAGAATGAGCAAGATCTGAAGATATCAGCCTGAATGGTCTAGGAGGGGGGTATTGATTATATGGCCATTGTGATCTATTCAGGTTTGTGATTTATATCTTCCCAAGGATGTGGTGGGCTCTGGGTATTATGCGTTGCACTTAGTAGAGTAAGTTTCAGGTTTAATTAAATTGAACTTGCCTCACACATTTTGTGAGCACCTACTATATAGCAGCCTTGCACCGGATATAAATATGAATGAAACATGAATTGTATTCTGAAAAAATTTGTGTTCAGATTATAGATATTTAATATATTTTTGTTAAATTGGATCAAATGGAAATCTTGTGCCAATAACAAGGCTGACTCTGAACTCCTAATTCCATTTTGGGCCATTTGTGTGGATAAAATTATGAAACTCAGGTCATTCTATCCACTCACCCATCTCTTCCATCCATTTACCCAAAACTGGCTTGCTCTACTTCTCTGTCTCTGTCTCTCTTCTATTTCTATCTATCAATCTATTATTTCTTCTTTTTTTAATGGGGATTTGAGCAGTGTACAAAATTAGCTATACATAAAATGACAGTTAAAAAATAAAAGTGGATAAAAAGAAAATAGAGAGAAACAGAATTCAGCAATGATAGGGACTGAATCAGTTATTATAGCTGAACATTGAAATTGGTGTCAGGTTTAAAAGAAACTAAGGCAAAAAAGAAAAAAAAAATGGATGCACACTGGTTATACAACTGGTACTACCTGAAGAGAGAGGAAACACAAGTGGGGAGAGATAGACTTTCCCTGGCATCATGTAGAAGGAGGCTTTATTGTGTCAGGGCTGCATGAGGACAGGTAGCATAATGAACACCATCTTTTGCTGTAGTTCTACAAAGGCAGAGGAACACTCCTCAAATGTTTTCCCTGTTTATCCTCTATAAAGGCTAGCTAAGAGCATAACATTAAATCTTACTTCAGCACAGGCTTTTCTGTGGTAAACTAAGATATAGTGTCTAGCTATGTTACATACTGATGATCAGACCCAGAACAGGGACTGAGCCCAAAATACTGAGAAGAAAGGCTAGTTAGCTGGCTGTTAGGCTCTGTCTTTCAAATTTCATTTGTCTCCAGAGAGCTTTTGGCCCAGGGACTTTAATTTCAATACTAGGAAGGTCTTTTCATCTCTAATATACATTGTCATCAACTCAGAGCTTGCTCTGTTCCAGGAGTAAGAGAGCTGGATCCATAGTCAGCCTGCTGTCTTCCCTCTTCTAAAGCCAGAAGCTGAAACACTGTGCCAAGAAGGTCTCTCAGCTTATAAAGAATACAGACAACCACACCCTTCCCCAAGCCATAGAATAAGTTGGGAGTCCCTTGGAGAATGGTGCCTTGAGTTACAGTATCCAGAGCTGACACATTTCTCCACAACCAGCAGCTTGTTTGCAGTGGGGCTGGTCCAAGGCAGACTGGCATCATTTTGGTCAGAAATTACACCATGTCCAGTGTGTCAGAGCATTAGCTGCACTGGTTCCCAAATCCATCTCACACTCAGGACAAACCACTGGGGACATGAGGTCAGCCCTGAGGGCCACCTGGAATTGTGAATAATGTAGCAAGTGCCTTCAACATGAAAGCCATTTGGTCTGTTGTTCCATGAGGATTCACTGAGTACCTGCTAGGTAAAGCTTTTATGTGTGTCAAAGAGGGGAACTGAGAGAGTAGAAGGAACATGAAAAGCTGCAAAAGAAACAAAAGAGATAGACCTGGGCCTTCCAGATTATTCAAAGGGGTCTAGAGAAAGGCTGGATACCATCTAAAATAATATAACCCAACAAGGTGATCACTTAAAGTATGAGGGCACAGCAGTGTGCCTCAGGCTGCATGCATGACTTTGGAAAAATCATAGAACACCTTTGCTGGAAGATTTCTCATCTTTGAAAAGCAGAAGGAATAAGACTGCAGCTTTACTGGATTGAGGTGAGGGAAAAAGAAAGGCCATAGTATGAAAAGTGCATCAAGAAAGTAAAAGAAGGCTACATGGAATTGCAAGTCGATGTTATCGCTAACATAATAGTCATTGATTTTAAAAATATTACCCATGAAATTAATCTGCTTTGATTTCCAGAGTTACCACTGGTCAGTAATGCCAGGCTTACTATGGAAGTCCACCCTGACCGAATCAAGCATTTATTTATCTGCCTTCCCTCCTCAACAGTCTCCATGGCACAATGCCTGTCTTCCATTGCCCTTCATTTTAGTCGTAGCTAGACTTTCACACACAGTTATCTGACCCTCATGTTTAGGCACATGCCAGACAAGTCATCTGATGCCCTGCTTTTTCTCCAACAGGCTTGCTGCTGCTCCTGCATATATTAGAGATCACAAACCCTTCCACCCAGTTTCCTGCCACAGGGATGACACCCAGCTCCCTGCTGCTGCAGGTCAGAGAAATCTCACTTGTTTCAACTCCACTTAGCTCTTCTCATTTCAGTATACAAGATTCTTTTTTTATACTTAAAACTAAAATTAGCATAACAATATATTATAGTAATATATAATAATACATAGTATATCATATGATCTATTTCTACTATATATTATACTATATATACATGAGGAAACTGAGGGTCAGAGTGGTTTGAGTAATTTGCCCAAAGCTATTCAGCTATAAATTATAAAGCCATGATTCTGACTTGGAGACTTTTCTTTTAGCCAATATTCTTTCCAGCTTCCCCACTGATTTTCATTATTCTGTGATCATTGATTATGGACTTCTGTAGTAATATTTTTGCAATGGAATTGTTGCTGTTTGGTGGTGAGATGGTTGGGGACAAGCTGTGTGTGTTAGGGGTATATGTTTGTGGTGTGTATGTGTATGTATGTGACGTGTTGTGTCTGTATGTATGTTGTGTATGAGTGTGTTCATGGTGTGTGTATCCACATGTGTGTATGCACACTTGTATTGTCTACTCAATCCCATTATCTGTCTGTGTTTTGAGGGCAGGAACCAAATCACTGATATTAGGTTGAGAACTGTAAAACTGGGCATCTTGGTAGATAGTATATAATGAAATAATGTAAAAGAGCCTGCAGGAGCAGCCATGGAAACACTCGCCAACCACCCAGTGCCTTCCACTCTCTGTAGTCCCAACCAATCACCCCCGGGGTGTTTCTACTTTTTAAAAATTTAATAGTTTGTCCTGTTGGAGGCAAATGTGAAATATGCAACATTTTAAAAAGACAGTAAAAGACACACTAGCATCTAATTGAAAATGTTGCATATTATGATAAAATAATTGAATGTTAATTAAAAAAAGGAGCTTTGGGGTGGGTGTGGGTCAGTGAATGTGTGTGTGTGTGTGTGTGTGTGTGTGTGTGTGTGTGTGTGTGTGTGTCTATATCCATGTGTGTTTGTGAATGTGGGCAACATCATAAACTCAGATTTTGTATTGACAACGAATATCCAATATTTTAGCTGTGAGTTTGATTTCCTATGTCTCTTTGGGCCAGTCTGTCTATGTCTGTGTGTCTTAGTTTTCTCCAATGAAGATACAGAAATAGCACTTCGTTCCTCTTCTTGTGGTTATTGCATCTGGAAAATTAAAAGCAGTTTATAGGCTATAGATATTTTATGGACCATCCCTCTAAGATATAAATGTTAGAAAGCTTGTCTTCCCCATCCTTACTAAGCAGAGAACACACAGATGTGGGTGGAATAGCTATCTCTTATTTCCTTGCAACTTCTCTTGCCCTCATCCCCCCCACCCCACTCCCTAGCCTCATACATACTCCTGCACTCCTGCCACTACCTCATTGCCTGTGGGCTGACATGTGACACAATGTTCTAGCTAAGTGCTGTAGTGGGAGTATGGCTAGGGTGCTGGGGTAGCACTTAGGAGAGGGTATTTAACCAGCCTCGAGCAATCAGGGAGGGTTTCCTGGAGAGGAAGACATAGTACTTGGTCTTAAAGTAAATCATCATTTACTGCCTTCCAGACAGTATTTTCTGTTTCCTCTCTACATATGTGGGTTTTTTTTTTTTTTGAGTATTTTGTTTGTTTGTTTGTTTGTTTTGTCTTTTTTAGACTGGGTGTCCTTGCCTTATCTACACCTATCTATATCCTGCCTTCAAGATTCACTCAAATGCCACTTCCTCACTCAGGGATCTTTCTGGATTCCCCAACTTGAAGAGATCTCCTTCTTTTGACACTGATGGTGCTTTGTACATTACCGCTTGTGTCTCCTTATCTTGTCTTACTCTGCTTTATTACAGTTACTTGACATTTTTATTTCAATACCCCCAACTCAATGTTTGACTCATTATTCTTTCCCCAGCAGACTGTCCTGATACTTGAATTAATTGCTTTGCTTTTATGTCCCCATCTAGAAGACCAGAAGCCACCCAGGATCAATTTGAATGAAAATGGGGCCAAACTTACAGGTTAGTGTGTCCAGTTAGCTCAGAACCTGAGCCTCATCAGGCTGAGGTTATGGATGGTCACCGTGTGGCCCAGTGGCCTTGGCTATATGACCCAAATTGAATCTCAGTCTGAGACCCAACTTCCAACATTTGTCTTGCAAGTATGAGTCCTCATCGCCAAGCCATCCATCTTAGGAGAATATAGAAGTTGAGAAAGTACTTAATGGGGTCTGCGTGAGGGTGGGAAGAAACTTCAGGATCAGGAAACAGGGATTCTAGTGCCACTTTATCACTCAAAGTTGAGTGAATGAGAGCAAATTACATCATAGATTTGTGCCTTGGTTTCCCCAGGTGTAAACGTTTGGCATTGGATTTAGAGATTTCTCCAACTCAAAATTTGACAAACTATGAGGGAAACAGAGTGGAAGCCATTTCTACCCCATTTATGTATGGGGTAGAAAAGTGTGTGAGTCCTAATCTGAAGAGTAGCTGCCCCTGTGGTGACATGGCATAGCCTAGCTTTCTCCAGCCTATGATCCAAACTGGAAATATCTTCTCAGTTGTTCATGGGAAATTGTGCTCTTTTGGTTAGAAGCTGAGAGAATATCAATATGAAATGCCACATTTTACAGCTTCAATGACTTTCCTGAAAGCTCATCCCTGCCCGCTGGTCATTTGGCTCTGAGAATAGGCCGTAAAAGTCTTCAATTCGACATATTTCAGGTTATTTTACCCAGAAAGAGTTTGTAAGCAGGGAAGACATGCATTTTGAAGAGCATTAAGAGCTTCCGAAATTGTCATTAACAGCTCTCCTTGATGCTCCACTTTAATGAAATGAGTGGCAGTGACATAAGAAAAAAAATAACAGCCCAATCTTTGTGTTTTATAATGAATAATAAAGTATTTTAACCTCTTAAGGGACTTAACACCAAGTTAATCCTTTAATCCCTAGAAAAACCAATTTTGTTGACATGAAAAGGGGATATTTAACTTCATCCAATTAATTTTCTACCTTAGAGATGCCATGATTATGAAGATTAGATTGAATAGATTTATTAGAGAGACCGTATTGTGTATCAGGTATTGGCTTTGACACCAAAAAGTAGCATCAAAAAAGAAAATCTATGTCACAATTTTGTTTAAATTTATCTCTTTGAAATACCAGAGCTTTGAGGCCTTCACGTCCTAGCGCTGTTGCTTGCCCTGAAGTGCTCACATCTGCAACTACTCAGCTACCACGCAGCCATTAAACCAGGAACTCGGCTGACATTCCTGCAATACCAGCTCCTTCTCTCTGTTTGAGCTCCAAATTAGAACTGTTCTTGTGTGGAGGCTGAAATGCGTGCTGCAGAAACATTCCTAACAATAAAAAGTTAGCTAAGTGTGAACTCAATTTGAAATTAGACAGTGGGGGAAGCACACCATTCAAATCATTCTCAGAACAATGGATTGGAATTGGAGATGGAGGATAAGTGGTCGGAGATTTAATTATTTTTGCATCAGACCTCAACATGCAGACCTGGAAGGGTTTTAATTACACCCCCACACCCAACCCCCAGCCGAATTGAATTTACAGGGATGAAAGAAAAGAGATGATGAAAAGTGAGAGTTATGGCAGAGCCACACATATTCTAATGGTTCAGTGAAAAGCCCCTGGATTCTTCTGGCTGAAGATGGTACCTTTAAGAATGAAAAATGAGACATGGGAATTGTCAGAGTGACCTCTCACTCTTCTCCCAGCAGCCACTTTCAGTAGATGGCATTTCCACTAGCCTGTCACCCACGCTGGAGGGTGACAGGATTATTCGTGCTGGCATCCCCTACATGTCTCACTCAGTGCTTGCATGCAAGTAGTGTTGGCTAGCACAGCACTCCCTACTGAGGAATGACATGGCATGACTGCAGAGAAACGACACTGGTGTTCTTTATGTGTCCTGTGAGGAAGCATGGTACCATGAAGAAATGGGAGGTTTTGCGAACAGAGTCTGAATCTTTGCCTTAGCACCTTTGATCTTGTTGCCTTAAACAAATTGCTTGACTTATTTATGACTTAGTTATCTCCACTGTTAAATGGAGAGAATGGTGCCAACCTCTTAGAGTTTCTACGGAATCATATAAGGCAATGTCATGAAAACCCAGCACAGAGCATAGTAAATATTAGGTACCAGGTAGACATTAGTTTCCATCTCTCTCACGGTGTGGTAATTGCTCTCATTATTTGATTGACTCCAGCATAAGTAATAAGTTTAAGAGACTATTGAAGTCACCTGGTTTTCCCCTTAATTTTGTGCATGAGAAGTGAAGTGACTTGCTCAAGGTCATGTGGCTAACTGATTATATAGCGGACCAGAACCATGGATGCTAACTCTTGCATCAGAGCTATTTCTATGACCTCATGGAGCTTAGTTTGACTGACTCTTGCTTGCAGGGAAGTATTCTTCATCCAGTTCATCTTATCTCAGGTAAGTGAGTTCGGCCTCTCTCTCCCTTGATCCCCATCCACTAGCCGCCCTTCTAATTGCAAACATTCCTAATTCTTTAAGCTCTCTGGGTCTCATGCTGAGTGTGCCTCAATCCCAGAACTTCCATTTAGTTTTCCGTTTAGTTTCAGGGAAGTATTGGTTTTCTCTTAGAAGTAGTTCTTTGCTAAACTTTTGCCCCTAAGTGCCGTAGCCTGGCAACTTGATATCTGCTTTTGAGAGTTTTTCAGTTCTGAATAAGAAGGTGCCCTTCTTTCAACTTCGAGTCTTTCCAGGCAGCCAGACCAGAGCTAGAGACCAGACATCACCTGGTGTGCTGGGAATCAATTGAGGAGGTGGGGCTTGAGTCCTAGGCAGCTCTGGGCTGAGAGCTGCAGGAGCCAGGTTCAGTTTTATGTGGCAGTGGCCTTTTCAGGCTCGCTTCCTTTTGATTTTGCTCCGACCATTTCTATGATATGAGTGGTGAGACTGAGATGGGGTCTTTTTGGGGTTGGTACAGCAGATGGGGGTGGGGGATGTGGGGGGGAAGTCAAAGTGGAACTTGATGAATACATGATTCAGGCAAGGGCACTAGTCATTAAGCTCTACTACAGTTCCTGGAAGGGCGTTGTGTTTGTTCCTGCCAAAGGCCAATCATCTGAGCTTGTTTTCTGTCTCCTGGAAGCTCTACGATCTTCAGAAAAAATATGGTGATGTTTAAGGAAAACATTTGTTTACATGGAAGTTTCTGGAAAGACCATGGCAGCAGGCAAATCTGCAAGGACTGAATGTGGCCTGAAAGGGGCCTGAATAGTTCAGGGAAAGGAAAAGAGAAACATTTGGCATCCAAGGTAGCATATAGGAAGGTAGTCCACATACCATGGGTCAGTTTTTGCTTCTGCTGAATTTATTCATCCGTTTTACTGTGAATCTTTTCTGCACCAGACACTAGGGATACTGCATGAAACAAATTAGAAATGGCACCTGCCTTATGGAACTTCTATTGTCCTTCCCTTTTCTTAAATGTATTTGTTAAAGTCCCAAGGTTGCACAGTGAGGAATTTCCTTACTATTTGTAAAACACCTTAGAACTTATTAATTATCGATATATTGCCTTATGGATAACTCTGTGAATATATTCTAATTTCCAGTTTATTGTAGAGGAAACTGGAGTCTAGTGAGATTAAATGTTTTGCCCTAAATAATATAACAGTTGGTTCTCAGTCTCCATCTCTCATAGTAAGTTTATCCTAAACTGGAAAATTAGTGCTGGTGCTTCTAGTTGTCATAAGAACAAGGGATGGCATGTTAGTTCCTCACTAGCAATATGAAGAGAGTTACATAGCTCAGAAGAGATCTCTTTGCAAGCTGACATCTGTCTGGTTGCACATAGCTGGAGCAGTCCCCATCCTTGGTCTTTCTAAGTAAGCATCACTTTCTAACGAGACCGAGTTTGGCCACTACACTATCCTCTCAGAGTAGTTAAAGCTTTCAGTCTCTCATTATAAAATTGGCTAACACGAAGGCAGGTCATACAGTACAATGACTTTAGGTGTCAAAGTTGTTTAAAATGAAAGTTGATTTTAGTTATATACTTTAAAAAGGTTACTGTAATTTATTTATTGGGATACCCCTGAATGCCTGATCATCAAGATGTACCTGAGGAAGACTCAAACCCTGCCCTTCAATTCTCTCTTATCAAACTAGATGATGCTGGGTCTCTAGCCCTGGTCTGACTGCTCGAGAATCCTGAAGGTTGAAAGAAGGGCATGCTCTTATTCAAGGATTGAGGCCCTCTTAAATGCAGAAATCCTTGATGCAATTAGGCTGCTAGCTCCTGCTCTCCACCCTACACACGAAAAGGCACCACCTGCTGTCTCTATAAGAAAATAGATCCAGTGGGACAGCCCAAGAAAGCAAGACTCACCTGGCCTGTGCTGCTGTTGTACTGCAGGGACACTCTGATGGTTGTGTGGCCCTTTCTCACTGGCTGAGAAAAGACTCCTCTCTTCAAGAACCATGGTTCTCAGGGTGATGCTGCACCCTCTGTCTCACCGTCAGCACAGGGCCTGCTCTACCTGCAGTGGGGAGGAACTCTAACCCTAAATGCCCTCCTTGGTCTGGTCCTTCTGCTTTCTTGTCCCCTTGGATCTCAAGGTGGAGAGAGATAGCTTTCAAGATTGTTCATGTTCCACTTCATCTCTGTATGATGATCTGTCTAGCTGGAGGGCAAAGAATCTGCTCTGCTGACCCCTAGACCTAGAAGAATAATCTCTCATGAGAGGTAACAGCTCCCATGGACCCATATTCCTGCTGAACTTGACTCTGAGGGACACAGAAGAAGGGTCCAATTTCTGCCCCAGTGCAGTTTAGGAATGGAAGAGGAAGACCTGAGTATTTAAATAATGAAAAAGCATCCCAAACAAAGAATAAAACAAAGGCTGGGCTCTGGGACTCTAATAAAAGAATAACACAAAATCTACTCTCCTTTAGTCCCTATGTCCACTTGTACATGTGCCGTATTATCCCATCAGCCCTTCCTCTATGGAGTTTCCATCCGAGACTGGTGCTCAGAGTTATTGTGAGGCATAGTGCCCTCTACCCATCACTAAGTGGAGTCCTTTGCTGTGTCTTTTCATTCTGAATCTGCCTCCTCCTATTCCTTGCTTTTGCCTGGCTCACATTGCAGTGAGGCCTGGACTCACCCAGGAAGATTCCAGGGAAGCCACAGCAGGTGCGGGCCAAAAGGAAAATTTTTTTGTAATTCTTCACCTGCTCCTGGTCCTGAGCTGGGGACCAGTCCCTGAGCCTCATTTAAAAAAAAGTAATTATTTTAATGAAAATCTTTAAAAAATAGTAATTATGCCAATGATAAGATTTCCTCTTCATCACTCCTTCTTTTCCCTCTACCACCCCACCCAGTTCTGGTAGAATTTAAGATATAAAGTGTTGAGAGTCACTGTTCGGGATGTAGGAATGAGAACATCATGGGTGGAGGCCTGAAGATGAGTCTGGGAGGAATGTGAAGGCACTCAGCCTTGAAAGGACTGGGCCAATTGAGTAGAAAGAATACCAGGATTTGGGATCATCCTGAGGCTGGTTCTCCTTGCCTGACCCAATGGCAGAAAAAGGCTTTGGAGGAGTCATTACATTTCACCCTATCATTTGCAGATTAATTCTCTCTAAATAGGCTCCAACTCTGCAGACTATCAGCACTCATTCCTGCTTGCTCTGTCAATAATCCATCAATACGCATTGACATAGCAGATTAGATGGACTCAGGCCCTGTTGGTCAGCTCTTCAAGTCAAAGCTTGTAGGATTATCAACCCTGTCATTGACGTTTGCTTCATTCTTCCCTCTCCAGTCCCTTGTGAGATGCAAAAAAAGGAGCTTCATTCAAACCCAAAGGCTCAAAAAACAAAAGAGTAATCTCAGCGTGAGGACCTGAAAAGCCATTTAGATTCAGAGAAATCAGAAGCAACCCACTGCTTTCATTGCTCATTTACTGCTTTCTACCCTCTTTGTGCTAAAATTGTCATTTATGGAGAGTTTAGCTCAGAGGACAGGAACTTCAGAACCCTCTAATTCTCAAACCCGATGGCACAGGACTAGCTGCTCTTTGCTATGTCCTTATTTTCTAGGCATAAGGCAAGGTTGTGATTATCACACTGCATTTCTCCCTGTCTGGTCAGCAAACACATGGCTGCAGATGGGGAACAAAGTCTTGCTGTAGATTTGGCTTTGAAGAACAGAGAATACTTCTTGTCAAGGGGGACAATCAAGATCCCATCTGGCCTTTTCCTCTTGGCCTTCTCCTCTTTAGGAACAGCTTTAGCATTGTTGGGTAGTGATGATTTAAGCAGAAAGGTGAGTCCATAGCCAGGCAGGTGGGAGGCTGAGCAAATCTAGTGCCTGAGACTGATGTTGGAACCAGGGCTCTGTGATAATGTCATCCGGGGAGTCAGCTCAGTCCAAGAGAGAAAGTGTAGGCATGTCTAACCCCTAATTTTTCATGCCAGAGTCAGGGGGAGGTATGTAAAGGAGGAGAGAGAGCAAGAGCATTGGAACTGCCTAGATGGAGACACTCAGGGAATGAGAGGCTAAAGACAAGAAGGTAAGAGGATAGCAAGGTCCAGAGGAAGCCTCAGTGCCCACTTGCTGCATTTCCTGCCCCTGACCATGGTGTGCCTGCCCTGCTATTGAGTGCATGATAACGTGATTCCACCTAGCAAGAATGCCCCCTCTATAAACTTGCAATGATTGCTGTATTAGCCTGCTAGGGCTGCCATGACAAATACCACATGACTGGGTGTCTTAAACAACAGAAATCCATTTCTCAGTACTGGAGTCTGGAGGTCCACCTTCAAGATGTTAGTTCTTCTGAGGCCTCTTTCCTTAGCTTACACATAGCCACCTTCTCATTGTATCTTCATGTGGCCTTTTCTCTGTACCTGTGCATCCTAGTGTATCTTTGTGGGACCGAATTTCTTCTTCTTGTGACACCAGTTAGATTGGATTAGGCCCCAACATAATGGCCTCATTTCAGCTTACCCACTTTTTGACAGGCCCTGTCTCCAAATAGAGTCACATTCTGGGGTACTGATGTTTAGGACATCAATATAGGATAGATGTGCTGTGAGCTGGGAGGAATTAGGACATTATGCCCAAACTAGATGCTTACTTTCAAGAAGAGGATGACTTAGCGTTTTTTTCTGAGGCAGCTACTATACCCAAGCAAGGAACTGATTTCCCCCAAGAAGTGGAAAAAAAAAAAGTTTCAATAAATTTAGGTTTTAGAGGCACACCCTAAAGAGATCAATTTTCCTACACACCATCTATCCTTACATTTCCAGTAGTTTCCAAAATGCCAGCAGTGGTGAGGAGGTCACTGCCAGGAAAGTCTGCCCAGCCCCATGATGCAGACTGGATACCTTTCTATCAGAGCCCTGTGGACAGTGTCAAAGACTATATGAATGCTCCTGATTCTTCACTCCTTCCCTGTCACAGAGTAGCATTCCCAGGCCCATGGCCACTTAGCTTGGCAATTGCTCCTACTAGAGCAGTGGAGTAAACTTTCTTGCTCTGTTGCCACTAAGCTTCACCAGGTAGTGTGCTGGAGGAGCAGGCATGATGTTGCATATACCTAATTTGGCTGGCCCTTTTGTGCTGCTATGGTCTGCTGAGAGAAGAACATGGTTCCAGAATGAAGACATGTAGAGCAAATTTGCATTGACCAGAAGCCTGAAGCAGAGACAATTCAGCTGACTATAGATCCATGTGAAAAAAATAAAATAAAATAAAATAAATAACTGTGTGCTGTTATAAACCTCTGAGATTTTGAAGTTGTTACTCAGCAAAACTGACTACTACTGGCAGTGATAACAGTAACTGGCCCTGTCTTACGAGGATCAGCCCTGGAAGGCTGATCCACTCTTATATTCCCTCCTGCTGGCTGTTACCACAGCTGCTCTTCCAGGAGGAGCCTTGTGACTCCCAGGTGGATTCAGCTTCCCCTTTTCCTCTACCACGGGATGAGTGGCTTGGCTTTTATGACTGGGATTCCACTTGTGATTATTTGTGAGAAAAGAGTTTTGCTAAAGCTCAGAAAGTTTGCAAATCATCAATCCAGTTTAATCATCTTAACATTGGGACCTAGAGACTTGCCTGGAAATAGTGGTTGAGTGAGAACTAAAAATCCCAGTCTCCATCTCATGCCCTTCCTACCTGGTTATTCTAGTTCTGACTGGGGCAACTGCCCTAACTCCTGATGGTTCAAATGCTCTCAGCTGACCTCTCTGTGAGGGATTCTCTAGAGGAGTTAGGGGCATTGGGTACAAACTGCTTTTCTAAGTTTAAAATTAAACATGCAAACATTAAAAGGTTATTTTTGGACTTTAGGTTGAACAGAATTGGACTAATCAAAATCTTTGGTGTATAACACTGTCATTGTTCCCTTAGAAGTGCTCTTTTTTAAAATTTTTATTTAGCAATATAACGATCATTGTATTCATTTCCTATTGCTGCTTAAAGAACAGAATTATTTTATTTTACGGTTCTGGAAGTCAGAATTTGAAATTTAAAATGAGTCTCGCTGAGCTAAAATCTCAGTGCATTGGCAGGGCTGCCTTCCTTTCTAGATGCTGTAGGAAATGATCTGCTTCTTTGTTTTTTTCAGCTTCTGGAGCCCACCTGCACTCCTTGGCTCATGGCCTCTTCCATCTTCAAAGCCAGCAAAAGCTAGTTAAGTGGTTCTCATGTGACATCACTCTGGCACTGACTGTACTGCTTCCCTCTTTCACATTTAAGGACACTTGTGATTACATTGGGCCCTCCTGGATCATCTAAGATCATCTCCCCATTTCCAGGTTCTTAACTTTATCTCATCTGCAAAGTTCCTTTTTACCATATGAGGTAGGAAATTCACAGGTTCCAGGGATTAGGACATGGATGTCTTTGGGGGCCATTATTCTGCCTACTGTAATTATCCAATCCAAGAACTAGAATGTAACCAATTCTATAGAATATGTATAGATATATATGTTTCATGTACCTATATGTATAGATATACACACATATCTACACATGTCCATGTAGATATATGTATGTGTGTGTGTAAATATCACATGTATATGTATGCTGAAAAGTGTTGCTTCATTATGCTCGTTTTTGCAGTTTATAAAAATGGTAGCATACTTAATCTAGTATTTTCAGACTTGCTTTCACTTAACATTGATTAGAAATATTCATTTATATTGTCACATACAGCTGTAGGTTATTCATGTCCCTTGCTATGTCATATGCAATTGCATAAATATATAATTTATTTATCCATTATTTGGGTTGCTTACTATAATAGTTTTTTATATTTATGCAATTGCATAAATATATAATTTATTTATCCATTATTTGGGTTGCTTACATAATAGTTTTTTACTATTATGAATAAGTGCTGCTATAAACATTACTACACATTTTTGAGCACTTTTTTATGCAAAATTTTTTGGTGCAAATTTATGCAAATTTCTCCTATATGTCCAAGAGAGGAACAACTGGTTTCATAAGGTATGTAAATACTCAATTTTATAAGACAATGCCAACTCCCACTCTCATCTGCAGTATACCAGAGATCTGTTCTTGTTTTTGATAATTATAGTCTTGACTTTTATTTCCCTGGTTGCTGATGAGGTTGACTTATGAGTCTTCATACATTGACTGTATGCCTGAAATTTTTTTTCTGTAAAATATTTGTACTTTGCCCATTTTTCTATTGGATTATTTGTCTTTTTCTTAATATTTTAAAATTCTGTATATTCTGGTCAGTAAGACTTTGTTAGTTAAATATGTTGCAAATATACTTTCTCATTTGGTGGCTTGCCTTCTCACTTTTTAAGGTTTCTTTTATAAATTGAAATGTTTTATTTGAATGTGGTCAAATTTATCTGTTTCCTTTTAAAGTTTATAATTTTTGTGTTTTACCTAAAAAAACCTTCTTCTATTCCCAAGGTCAGAAAGATATTGACCTATCTAAAACTTTCAAATTTTACTTTTGACATTTAAGGCCTTCAATCATCTGGAGCCAATTTTTGTGAGTTGTGTGGGGTAAGGATTCAATTTCTTTTTTGTACAATATGGATGACCACTTTTCCCAGTTCTGTTCACTGAATGGTCTCTCCATTTCCTACTAATCTGTGCTGCCATTCCATCATATATCAAAGTCCCATATATGCATGGATCTGTTCCAGGGCTGTCTTTTTGTTCCATTGGTCAGCTAGGCTATCCTCTGCCAATACCACACTGTTTTGATTACCCTGGCTTTATAAGAAGTCTTGATATTTGTTATGTATATTTCTCTGCCCTCTTATTCTTTTCGTTGTCCTGTTGCACTTCCATTTTAGAATAACTTTATCAAGTTCCATAAAAAATTCTGTTGAAATCTTGGCAAGCATTATATTGAATTACTGATCAACTGGGGAGAGATTTGACATTTCTAGTGTTGTCTTTCTAATTGTAAACATGATATCACTCTCCATTTATTTAAATCTTCTCTAATGTCACTTTGCTGTAAAATTTGAGACTTTTCTGTGTACGGGTCTTGCACACCTTTGGTTAAGATAATTCTCAGATATTTAAAAAATCTTATTGATATTATGAAATATCTTATTAAAAAATGTTTTCTATTTGTTGCTGTTGTATAGAAATGGAGTTAACTTTTGAAAAATGATCTAATATCCAGCCATTTTGCTAATATTTTCTATTTTTTCTAATTATTTGCCTACAAATTCCTTTTTAACATTTTTTAAATAATGGCAGTATTTTACCTACTTTCCACTACAATGTTATTCAACTTTTTCGAGGTATAAATTATATACAATAAAATGTACATATTTTAAGTGTATAGTTTCGATAAATGAATATACCTATGTAATCACCACTCCAATCAAGATATAGAACACTTCTATCACCCTAGAAAACCCCTGCTTATTTGCGTCTACTGTTCCTACTTCTGCCCCAGGCAACCACTAATCTGATTTCTACCACCATAATCCTTTAGACAGTTCTAAAATTTTATATAAATGGAATCATATTGATTCTTTTGTGTTTGGCGTCTTTCACTCAACATTATGTGAAGTTAATTCATGATTGTGTATATTTGCTCCTGGTGCATTTTTATTGCTGAGTAGTGTTTCATTAAATGAATATATCACCCTTTGTTTATCCATTCGTCTATTGAAAACTTTTGATTTGTTTCTAATTTGAAGCTAGTATTTTTGAAGACATCTATTTTCAACTTTTATAGGTAAAATACTTGAGAATGATAAGGCTGGGTCAGAGACTATGCTTGTGTTTAATTTTATTAAAACAACAACAACAACAACAACAACAATAAAACACCCCAAAAAACAAACAAAAAAAATGAATAACATGATTTTCTAAAGCAGTTGTGCCATTTTACACTTTTGCTAACAAAGTTTAAGTATTTCAGTTATTATACATTCAACACTTGGGTCAATTCTTTATTTTTAACAATTTTAATTCAGTGTATTACATACAAGAAAATGCATCTATTTAAGTGGACAGTTTGATAAGTTTTCACAAATGTATACACTCATGTACCCACTGCCATAACCAAGATACAGAGCATTTTCATCAACCCTAAAAGTTGTCACATGCTTCTTTACAGTCAATCCCCTATTCCCCAGCTCTAAGCAATAATTATTTTGTTTTTCGTCAGTATAGATTAGCTATCTTTTTTTCTATCTCTTTACTTTTAGTTATTCCAGTGTACATGAAATTATATCTAATTATATTTGAAATTTCATTTTCCTAATGACTAATGATGTTGACATTTTCTTTGTACTTATTTATTGGACATTTACATATCTTCTTTGGGAAGTGTCTATTCAAATATTTGCCCATTTGAAAAAATGAATTGGTTTGTCTTCTCCTTTCAAAATTGTTTTTGGTATTCTAGACCCATTGTATTTTTATATACATTTTAGAATTAGCTTATTGATTTCTAAAAACAACAACAACAACAACAAAACCTGATAGGATTTCAATTGGGTCTGTAGATTTAGAACAATTCAAGGAAATTGACATACTAACAATACTGAGGTTTCCAATCAATGATTATAGTATATTCTCCTTTGATTTTTCTTATCAATATTTTATAGATTTTAGTCTAGAGGTCTTACATATTTTTTATAAATTTCATTTCTAAATGCATTTTTATACTATTGTAAGTGACATTATTTTTGCATTTATTTTCTAAATATTCGTTGTTGGTACACAGAAATGTAATTAATTTTTGTGTATTTTTCTGTCCCACACTTTGCTAAATTAACTTAATACCAGATTTTTCATTGATTCCTTAGGATTTTCTATGTTGTTAATTATATCTTCAAATAAAGACAGTTTTATACTTTTCTTCAAAATCTTAATGTCTCTTGAGTCCTTTAATGTGCTAGCTCTCTGTCTTGCAACAATATTGAATAGAATTGAAAATAGACATCCTCGTATGGTTCCTAATTTTAAAGGGGCTGTTTCTAAGGTTTTCCCATGTAGGATGATGTTTGTTGTAGATCTCTCCTTTTGGAGAGACCCTTTAAATGTTTATTTATTTTTTCTTTTTTAAAAATTTATTATTATTATTTATGCCTATAGCACTCGGTCTTCCTAGGTGGTCTCCCGTCCAAGTACTAACCAGGTCTGACCCTTGCTTAGCTTCCGAGATCAGATATCAGGCTTGTTCAGGGTGGCATGGCCATAGACCATGGACTGTGGCCCCACTGGGGCACAAACCAAGGACCTTCTGCATGTAAAGCAGACATGCTAACCGCTACACTATGGAACCACATCCCCCTTTACATGTTTAATAATGTTTAATTATATTCTTAATTTACTGAGAGTTTTACCAATAATGGGAATTATTATTTTCAGTGCTTTTCTGGATCAATGAAATTAAAGATATTATAGATTTTAAAATAGTAAATCAACTTTGTATTTAAGCAAAAATTCAATTTGAGCATAATGCATTAACATTTTTATATCGTGTTAGATCTACTGTTTTGTTAATAGTTTTAAATTTGCATCTATATTTTGAATAAAATGAACCTGTATTTTTCTGTTCTCATACTATTTCACTCTCCCCTTTATAGCAAGACTATAATGACCTATTAGAGTGAATTGGGAAACCATCTGGGCAAGAATTTGTATATGATTGGAATGATGTGTTTCTTTGGTTGTCAGAGTTTCTTATTCATTCTCTAAATATTTTTTGACAATCTACTATGTACCTGGCATCTTGCTAGGCACAGGACATATAAAGAGTCACAAGATATGGTTCCTGTTTTCATATAACTAGGGAGCTGTGGGCAATGAGAGTTATAGCTCTAGAAATAATGTAGCAGTCCATGAGCTTAATGAATGTACAGCTTAGTTTACAGGAGCTGGTTAAATATATACAACTCCATGATGTATGTGTTTTTTCGTGTCATATGCCTACATACCTGTACATATATCTGCTTACATCAAGCAATGTCAAGATTTGATTGAGTCTGAGAGTCAGGGAGGAAAAAAATGGATAATTAACAAGAATATAGGATTGAAACTCAGATACCTGGGTTCCAATTTTAGTTCTGCTACTATCTAGTCTTACAACCTTGAACAAGGAACATACCTTGTCCGTGTTTCTGCTTTCTTATCTATAAAAAGAACATTGAACAATAATGGTGCACGTTAAACTTTAACATATATTCATTATGATTATTTTTATCTTAGTTACAGAGCCCCTTTTCGAATGAAGTTTTATGTGAGAAGCCTAATGTATAAAGTGTAAATATGTAACAAGTACCTATAAGCATTGTGTGGGGGGTCTGAGCCTCCATAATTTGGGTACTTCATCACTCATTCATAGCCACCTCCTCCAGTGGCTCCTAAGGACACTTAGTAGAATCTCTAGGACTCCTCAAAAAACAGTTGAAAACCATGAACAAAATGATCTGTAAGATAAGTATGAGCTCTGAAGTTTTTCAGTCTGAGTCTATATTTTTGTTTTATCTAGTCCAGGAAGCCTTTCTGGAAGCAGAAGATTTGGACCTAAACTCTGACTGATGATATATACACAGGACACCTGGCAATCAAAAGCAATACAGTCATTCCAGTTGTGAGATATATAGTATTTGTCTCTGCCTTATAAGTATGTGGCTTCTTTGTCCTTGGGAATCACATGTGGGCATCTTAGCCTCTGCTGCTTAGTAAGTATGTGACTTTCAGTAATTAGTTAACTTCTTTAAGCCTCAGTTTCCTTTTCTGTAAAATCAGAGCCACTGATGGATTGTTGTGAGTATGGAAGTGGATGAGGGGATATATTTCTTATCAAACCTCACAGTACAGTTCCAATGAGTCATTTGCCAAGAATGTAATAGCTGATAATATAGATCAGTTTCTACTGAGGACTGCTGTGAAGTCCTCTTTCTACCCCTTCCCCTGACAGAAATTTCACAATTAGAGAATCTCTTCTAGCATTTCTGCACCCTTTGAAATCCCCATACTAGCTGTAGTCTGCGCTTTGCCTGTGCCTTAGTTGATAAACACACACACTTATGCCATGTGCCTTCTGCCTTAAAGTATAAACACTTCTACATTATTCATCAAAAGTATCATCTCACAAGATCAGCCATAAAAAGTTCTTCACATTCATTCACACAAACAGGTTTTTGAACCTTTTCCAGAAATAGAAATTGCAGAAGCAGAAGCAAAGGCATGTTATTGTTTGTAGGCCTTAAATATTGCCTCGCAAAACCACTTTTCATCTTGTTCTCAAGGGGATTAACTTCTGAGCAGTGAGGATTAACTGATGTCAAGTTAGAAAAGCAGTCAACACTAGGGTCGACCAGCCTGACAAGATTAGTCCCCAAATAAAGAATTTACAATCTGTTTTAAGACTGTGTAACTGTAACTTCCTCCGAAAGCTTTCAGTACCTTGAGAAAGGAAATAAGCTCCCGAAGCCAGGGGGCCATATGGCTCACAGGCAGGCCTTGAAGTGAGGAAGGAAAGGCAGTGAGATGGGTGAACTTTTCCCTCCATAGGTGCTATAAGGGGAGGGGGGCAAAGTTGGGCACCACAGCCTTGGAGGGACAAGGAAGAGGTGAGCCCCTCTACAAAGGAGTCTGATAAGATGGAGAAAACTACCATCCCTAGGAGCCACCCAATGAATGGTCCTGGGTGGCCCTGGAAGCATTTGGTGGAAACTGGTGAGCTTCCTCCTGATGAAATTATGCCTACCCTCGTCCCTCCATCCTAACACTTACCTACACTTTCCATCTTCCAATTTTGTCTCCCTTTCTGGAAGCCTGATTTCAGAAACCTTGTTGTCCACAGTGCAGGGCTTTTTCCTGAGCCTCTAGGATAGTGGCCTGATCTCAGTCAGAAGGCTCCCTCCTCTATATGACCAGTTCCACATTGAGCTTGGCAAGGCTATGCATGGGGCTCAGAGTACAGCTCCTGGGGTTTGACTGCCTCGGCTCAGATCCCAGCTCAACCTCAAGTCAACTGACCTGTTCTAACATCAGTCTCCTCATATATAAAATAAAGATAATATTATCAACTTCCTAAAATGGTAAGAGACAAAAGTGAAATAATGTATGTCATACAAATAGTAAATATTCAATTAAGAAAAGAAAAGCTGGGCAATTGTTACATATCAGGCTCAGATTAGATGATAAATAAAATGTGTATTAAGGATATGTATAAATAAAAGGTCCCTGTTATGGGTTGAACTGTGTATCCTTAAAAAAGATAGTCGAAGTTCTAACTCCTAATACCTTAGAATGTGACCTTATTTGGAAGTAAGGTTATTGTGGATTAATTAGTTAAGATGAGGTCATAGTATAATAGGGCAGGCCATAATACGATGACTGATGTCTTTAGTAAAAAATGTCATATGAAAATACAAGAGAGAATGATGTGTGAAGACAGAGGCAGAGATTGGGCTTATGCATCTGCAACCAAGGAAGGCTAAAGATTGCCAGCAAACTACCAGAAGATAGGAAGAGGCAAGGAAGGATTCTTCTCTAGATCCTTTGGGGAAGTATGGCTCTCTGACACTTTGATTTTGGACTTCCAGTGTCCAGAATGATGTAATAGTAAGTTTCTATTGTTTCAAGCCACTCAGCATGTGGTACTTTGTTACAGCAGCCCTAGGATACTAATACAGCCCCCACTAACTTACACACAGAGCACTTCTTACCAATGCCTGCTCCCAAGTTTGTGAATTACCTTCTTCTCTGTCTTCTTTGCCTGGTCTTCTGGAAGGCCCAGACTCAGTCTTTTATCCATCATAAAAGGCCCTTAGTAGGAGCATCAATACATGGTTGATTAATCAGTCTGAATCCAGTGGGAACATATTCACAGAAATCTGTAGGTTGCTGTCCCAGGTATGTGTCAGAAGTGTAGGAGAAGCTAGTAGATGACATGTTTTATGAGAGCTGACTTCTTTTTATTCTCCAAGTCCCATTGCGCAGGTGCTTACCTCCACAAGTTCTACCAGTATCTGTCTCCTCTACTCCCTCTTCTGCCTTGCCCGTGTAGTCAGTCCTTCACTGGCCAATCCATAATCAGCATTGAATGTGATGGGCCCCGCATTATGACCTACCAATGAGCATGCACTTCATCATCTCAGCAGATGGTAGCTTTACTGAGGGCTACCTCCAAACCCCCTGACTTGTGGTACCCACAGCTGAAGAGAATGTATTTCTTTTTCTTCTCTTTATGTATATATTTCCTCTTGAACACAAATAACAATCCAGTAGCCCCATAATTAGATTGAATTACGGAATAATTACAACCTTGTTTGCTCTCGGCAGATTACATGGTAATTATACTTGGCATTACCATGAAGAACCAAGAAATTCCAACGATGTCATTACATGGTTATTTGTATAGTACAATGCAGCAATGTAATTATACATGCAACATTTGTTCTCCAATAGGAGAATGATTAAAACAATGCTAATGCTTCAAAGTGTTGATTAGGAGCCAACATGATATGACATTTACAGTGCAAGGGGGTGTCTGCTTTTTAAATTTTTTTCTTTAACATAGCAATATCTACCTTCTCTTAGACCCTCCTACAACTGCCTTAGTGGGCTGTGCTATGATGAAGAAGGCTTGGGTGACTGTACACGGTGCTCTCTGCCCTCATGGGTCATTCAAACACACAGCAGCTAGGAGACAGTGGTTCTCTTTAAAAAACAGAGGTAACTGGTCATTTCTCCTTCTGTAGGAAAACTGCAGTTTTTCATTGCTTTGGGAGGCTGTCTTTCTTAAAGCTTTTATGATGGAGAAAGCATGGGACATGGATCATGGAAAGAGCATGTTTGGTTTCCCTGCATTATGTGCCCCTCTGGACAAGTCAGCAGGGTCCAAAGCCCACTTGCAATGCAGGTGTTGCCTGGCTGAAGGAGTTAATCTTTACGTGACACTCATGTGAGCAGTTATTTTCTACCTGGTCCTTCATTCATTCTTCCAAACAGTCTTCTGAGGATCCTAACACATGTTCTCACAGTGAAACACACAGGTATGATATCCACAAGAGCTTGACTGTGGTTGAAAACATCCTGTACTCTTTTAGTTTCTTCTCTGCCTGAAAAATGAAATAAGAGTTGATTACTGAAAGTCAGACATCCACCTTCCAGTAAATGAACGTGGTCTGTTTTTATCTGGATTGGCATTAAAACTGGTGTGTGTGTGTGTGTGTGTGTGTGTGTGTGTGTGTGTGTGTGTGTGTGTGTAAAGTCTGCATATTCATGCAGAAAAAGATTTATTCTTTAGGCTGATGCTGGGTATCATTGGGTCTAATGAAGGAGGTAGGGATGAGTAAGAGGATCAAGTAGGGATGGTGGAGATGACTCTGGGAAATGTACCAAGTTATATGAGCAGTTTAGAAGCCAAATGATATTTTTGCAACCTAGTGATCTCTGAAAGCTATTTGGAAGCCTGCCAAAATCCCAGTCCTGGACGGCAAATGTAAACATCAGTTATCAAAAATTTGGGAAACCATAAAAGTTGGGTCATTGGGAGTACAGATGTTAGGATGAGGAGGTTGACCCTACCCAAAGGTATTGAGTATACAGGGAGCCCACAGGAGAAGGGACACAGGGACAAAGCTTTCAGGACAATACTTATGGTACTAGAGAAAACAAAGCACACTCTGCTGCAGGGAACCCAAAATCATGGTAGAAAGAGAGCAACATTTCTTCAGTCTACAGATATTTTAGGAAAAAATTTTTCTGGACAACATTGGAATATGTACATATATACATATAATATTCCGCGCCCCCCCAAGCGTGGTGCTATATACTCTGCTGCGGGAAATTAAAATGAGTCCAGCCTTGTGTCACACTCAGGTAGCATGAGGATGTGAAGGAAAGGCCTGGGTAGAAGAAATGTGCAGATGGTTTCCAGGGCTAAGGAATTGCTGATTATAAACTCTGTGTGAAAAGTTCCAGCCCCAGCATTTCACATAGGAACAGTATGGACTTTGTGGCTAGAATGGGTTGGGTAGGTTGGTAAATGGCATAGAGTCCTACCAGGTTTGGGAAAGAAATTGCTGGCAGTAAGGAGAGATAGTTTTTAGAGCCCACCCACCACCCAGGCAGGGAAATGCAGACATGACTGTCAGCGGCACCAAATAGGACATCTTAACAAAGATAACATCTTCTCATTCTGGCATCTCCTGGGTGACTCTTGTGTTTATCCTTTAAATATCACTTTATTCTCAATTCCTCTGTTGGAGAGGTAGTGTCACTGTGGCAAGATAGATATATGGGCCCTGGAACCTGATAGACCTGAATTCAAATCCCACCTCTGTCACTTTGACTTTGTAACCTTATGTAAATTACTTAGCCTCTCTGAGCCTTAGTATTCTCATCTATAAACCTTAGTATTCCCATCTATAAACCTTAGTATTCCCATCTATAAAACAGAGCAAGGCATAATGTACTTCATAGTGTTGTGATAGGGATATATGTGAAAAAGTTTAGATAAAGTGCTTATCACAGTTTCTAGAACATACTACAATGCTCACGAAATGGTAACTATAATTATTTTACACATGGGTTTCCAGTGGAGTTAAGCTAGATTTAGGTGAACTCAGGGAAAGGACCTGGAGCAAAGGAGTTTGGGACACGGGCCCAAAGTCAGGATAAAAGGCTGCCATGGCTGCTGGACATACTGTTGCCCATTAGGGATACAGCCCTTATATAAACAGGTCTTGAGGTCACTCTCAAGACATCCCTTAAAGTGTAATTCCTCGGCCAGTGGGCAAATGAACACTGGCTTCATGTTTTTAATATTTCTTAACTTACAAATGAAATCCTAAACACCAAAAAAGCCTAAGGGGCACCGGAGTGAGGGTCTGGAGACCAGCCCAACTCTGTAACAAGAAGCTGTTGGGCCTGGAATGAGTTTCTTGGCTGTTCTGGACTCAGTTTCCCCAACCATAAAATGAGGGGTTTAAATTGTATAGTTCCTAAAGTCTCTTCCAGCTTTAAAATTTTATAACCCTGGGAAGAATTTTTTTTTTCCCTTCCAAGAAATGTGCCCCCATTGTATATTTGAGATGAGTTCAGTTTTTTTACTGAGCCAAGCTTCATTCTACACATACAGATGCATACTATAAATATACACATAAGCTTATGTATACACAGGCATTGAAAGAGGAAATTGTCCCCACACCTCAGTGCTTTCAATTGAGCCATCAAATCACTCAGGTATTTATGATGGATAGAAAAATATGTGCACTGTTTTTCTCTCTCAGGAGGATCATGCCAGGAACTCTACTTGGATATAAGACTCATGTGCAGAGAAAAAAAAAATATGAGATTTTAATGAGTGAGTGATGGCTGTATAGAAAATGAAACAAATTGTCTTCTCTCCAGTCCTATATTTCCAAGTACCAAAAGGCTTTGTCTTCTCAGAATATTCTGGGAGTGCCACTAAAGGATGTCCCCTCTTCTCTCAAGTACAACAGATCTTAAACTCTCCTGGTATTTGAATTGGTCTGAGTCCTCTCACTCTTGCATCCCTAAACTACTATCTGTTTCTTTGTCCAGTCAATCGATTTCTCTGTTATTCATGTAATAAATGCTTATTTTGTCAGGAAGTATGCTAAATGCTGGGGACAGTCAGAAAGTGTGCGAAGTGCTTGGAACATGGTAGTGAATAAGACAGATCTAATGTTCTCTCTCTGTACTCTAGCAGGACTATTTTAGTTAGATCAAGGATGCTTATTAAAAATCTCAGTGCTTTAATATAATAAAAGCTTACTCTTGGCTCATGTACTGTAAATTCAATGTGAGATTTGGCAGGTGGCCTCCAACGTTAGCATTCAAGGCCCTAAGCTCCTTCCACCTTGTGGCTCTGCCATGCCAAAGAGCTACCGTGTTCCCTACTTCCATTTGGTAGAGGGATAGGGTGTGAGCATGGGGAAGGCCCATCCATCTCTGGAGTGTGACATTCATCATTTGTGCTAACATGAGTCCATGTCCCCATGGAGGGTACTAGGAACAAAATACAAGATGGAAAGGGAAGGCAAATCTTGGACAGAAGTTAAATGAGCACTTTCTATACGGAGCTTCAGGGGCCGTGAGAGAGGAGGGTCCAAGTGTTATAGCAGACCCAGCCTCACCTGGAGACAGAGATATCTAGCCTTCCAAGGAAGCAAATAAGAGTTAACCAGGTACAAGAAGGCAAGAAGTGGGAAGGCAGAAGTAGTGGCTGAGTATCTTAAAGGTCATGAGTAAGGAAAAGTGAGGACAGAGAAGTGAAGTGTGGGTCAAGTCACTGTGCCAGAAGGAGCGGTGGGCGGGAGAGTAGGAGGGGAAGAGGCTGCAAATTATAAAAGTTCTTGTAGGCTTTAAGAAATTCTGACTATACTGAAGACAAAGGAAGCTATGGAATACTTCAGCAGGAAAGTGAGATGACTGCCACTTTGATAGATCACTCTGGCTGCAGGTGAAGGTGTGATCCTGGAGGCAGGCAGATAAGCGAGGCTATCGGAGTATTCTTGGTGTGAGACCATGGCCACATATAGCCTAAAGTCTGGCGGTGAGAAAGATTCAAGAGACTTGTAGATAGCGGACTCCTTAGAAATACCCGTTGGATTTCTCTGTTCTGGGCTCTCATCCCTCCAACTTGGATTATCATCGCAGCCCCTCAGCAGTCTTTTTGCCATCACTTCTTTCACTTCTGACAACAGACTTTGGTGATGTCATCATAGAGCCCTTTTCATGGCTCAGGGCTCTACATTGCAGATAACACAGTTCACTCTGGCCAGTTTAAGCAGGGAGTGATATATTTAAGGATGGTGGAAATGCAGAGTCATTGAGAAGACTGAAGAAACAGATTCCAGAAGGACCTTTCTGGAGAAACTGCCAGCATCCCACTGAAGAATTGCCTGCCAAAGAACCTGTCTCTTTGCCATCATCAGGAAGTTGCCACCTTAGCTGTCCCTTCTACAGACACACTGCCATACTCTGTACCAGCAAAACAGATGCCAACTCTCCCAGCTCTATAACTTGATCAAAGTTCAAATCAAAGCTTACTGCAGGGGCATATGAGTAGTAAAATTAAATCATGCGTTTGCCTCCTAGTGGCAGTGGAAGTTAGGAAATGTAGTTTTGGGGAATCTCCGATGGGAAGGTAGGTTTTACACCACGGAGAACAATTAAGATGCAAGGAGAGTGTTCAAAAGGTTTTGGGCAGCCACAACTGACAGGTGCCACCATGTGGAGAGTCTGGTACCCTGTATCTCTTACATCATTTACAGCTCCCAACGATGCCACTGGAAGCATTTTCTTCTCCCTCACAAACTGACTAAGAGAGGCTAATGAATCTGCCCAAGATCACACAGCAAGCAGTTGGCCGAGTCTGTATTTGTATCCAGCTTTGTCTGTCGCCAAAGCCTACTCTTTCCTCATTGCATTTGTGGAATTACAGAATTTATCATTTGTTTATTACATGAAACTCTTCTCAGTCTGACCCCATCCTTTTTGTCCAGTTTATTTTGCCCGGTGCCGCTGGGCCATGAGAGCAGACAGCAGCCACCTGTGAAGCTGTCTGTTCTTGGCAGGCCTGGGCAGGACTGTGCTGAGCCATCTGTGAAGTCAGGCCACCTCGTTTTAGAGTTAGCCTTGTTAGCACACAGCTTACACTTCAGCTCTGGGCAATAATGGCAGAAATGCAGTCGTTAAATTTTAATTATGAAGAAAAGAGGTTCATTATTAGTTGTCATTCCTCATTGTTTCCTAATTATGCTCACTGCATGATAAAACGAAAGACTACATTTCACTTGCATTGTTCTTGCTCAGGACTGATGGAGAAGAAAGTCATCTCCTGCTTCTCACTCCTCCTCACCCTGCCTCTCCCCTTGTCTGAACTGCGCCTCTGCAAGATCCAACTGAATAGCCAGGAGGTTAAGAGGGAAAATTCTGGAATCAGTGTAGCCAGAGTCTGAACCTTGCCCCCACCACTTCCCAGAGGTCAGGCTACTACTTACCATATTAGGTTTGTTTTTCCTTTGTAGAATAGAGATCTTAAAACCTTCTTCCTGGGGTCATAGTGAAGGTACTAATGTTACTTAAGATAATATTCTTAAAGTACCTGGCACATGAGAGATGTTTCAGTAAGTGCCAGGTATTTTTATTATAATTTTAAGGTTTATTATCAACTAGAGACTCACATACCAAGCTAAGAAGTCTAGATTGATCGTGTAAGTAGTGGGAAACTCCTGAAGGCTTTTTTAGCAAGGAGTGTCATGGTGGGGGTGAGGGTGTCATGATGGGGAGGGCGAGTGTTTAGAATCATTCTTTTGGGAGTTGGTGCAGTAAGAAAGCAACTGATGGCATGAGAGGAAGAAAATTCAAAGTCCTACAAACAGTTTCACATAACTGGGCTTCCTAGGAGATATGTGATTTTTGACTTGTTTCTCTTGTTCTGAAGATGGGTTTGCCCTGAGTGCATTGGTACCATGGAGTCATTGTGAGCCTTGGCAGGAAAAGACAGACTGTCTTTAGGGCCGCTATTGGGTAAGGGCAAAACAGACAGGGATATGGGGGCCTTAGGCCTGTCTTTTTGTGTCACATGCAGGCCTCTGCAACACCTACGCCAGCCAAAGACTTTTGAACTTTCTACTTCTCTTGAAGTTAATACCTGCATTTATGTTTAATTATCTGAAGTCCCTGAAATGAAATTCACCGAAAGTGTAGGGAATTGGAAGTTTTGCTTCTTTTGCTGATACTCTATTTTGGTGTGTGAAGTTCATTTGCTCTTACAGGAAAAAAAAAAAAAAAAAAAAAAAAAAAAAAGGAAAAACCTAAAAAAGAATTTTTTTTTCCATTTGATTCTGAGCCAAATATATTTATTTGGGTTAAAATGTGTAACTCCCAGAACTGATAGAAAATTCACAAGGCTGGGCACACCTCATGCGTGGCTTGCTATGGAAATGCTAATGCTGAAGGAAATTGTTATCGGGATTAATTCTCTTTTGAATTAGTCTTACAGTTATATGAGGGAAGCAGGTGGTTACAAAAGCGCCAGGCAAACTTATTTTGTCCCTTAGTTAAGCAGCACCCTGTAGGAAAAATATTTCTCTCACATTTAGAGAGAGGATGGGGTAGGATTCAACTGGTCAGGGAATGGAGCCAAAAAGAAGGCAACAGCTATTTGGATAAAATTAAGGTTTTTCAAAAATCCCACTGATGGGAAACTTGGGATGTTACAGAAGCTCTTGGCAGTCAGCACTCACTGGCCAAGTTTGGATCCAAGAGCCTGCTGTGACATTTCTATTCTGAACAGGTTGCAGCCATTGATTTTAGGATCAGTAAAGTTGTGTTCAGAATCTGAGTCCCAGGGGTGCTAGCAGGGTGATTTCTCAGCATCTTGTGGGGTGGCCACACGCTGGGGAGTGTTGCACTTCTTGTCCTGGACCTCAGCTCTTTAACTTCTGAAACATGTCCTCGTGTGTCTGCCCAGGGTACGCTCACGCAGAGAAAAAGTCTCACCTCAGCCAAAGGCCCCAGAAACAAGAACAGATACCTGGAGAGAGCATAAGCTGGTCACAGAACTGGGGACCTGCTTTCACTGCTGCTTTGTATATGATGCCTTGGGATGCTGCTGGCTTCCTCAAAGGTGTCTGGGCTGAGCAACAGAGTTTCTGCACCCGCTTTGCTTACTCGATCCCAAATAGCTTTCCTTTTATCTGTTTTATAAACTGGGATTCTGCATAAGAGTTTGTTAAAAACATTTGGAAATTATTCTCTTTATTTAAAGAAGTGAATATCTGTTATGAAAGTTTTCCCAATTTAGACTTAAAGTTATTCTTTCTAACTATAAAGGCAATATACATATGACATGGACTATCTTTAAAACATCAAAGAATAGGAAGAAGAAAAAAATCTAGTCATTCAAAACCGACTACCACTGTTAACGTTTTTATATATTTCCTTTTTGACCTTTTTACCTGTTTATATTTTTGTATGGTTCAGATGATATTGCATCAATCAGTGTTTTCATTCATGATTATTTTTTTACTTAACATAATTTCAAAAGCAATTTTAATGTGAATGTTTGTACTTAACTATTGTTTTTACTATTATTACTCTTTCCACTACTATTAGAAACAACTTCTCACATAAAGCTTTCCCAAATTTTGTTCTTTTTTCTAAGGATAGTTCTCAGTAGTAGCTTTATAAGTTTAAAACATCTAAGTATTTTTAAAGCTTTTGAAACATAATACAAAATTGTTGTTTTTGCAAAAGGATCATATTAATTTACTTATCCACGAGCCACTTCTGAAACTGCTTGTTGCATCATACCTTTGCCAGCAGTGGGTATATTTATTTTTATAAAATATCATCTTATTTCTTTGATTATTAGTGAATATGAATATTTTCATATTTATCTTGTTGTATTTTTAGGGTGTTTTTGTAAAAAAACAAATCTGATACTTTTCTTTCTTACTTAAAAACCCTCTTTGCCACCGCAGTGCCTACACATAAGGGTGCAGTTCTTTGGAGTGTGATAAGTGTGAGCACACACATGTGAACATACATTTGAACCAGAGAAATATTCACAGCTCCAGTTTCCATGCAAAATCTGTGTGACTTTGAACAAGTCCCTTCATCTTAGTTTTAATTTCCTCATCTACAAAAATAGAAAAAGTGATACCAACCTCCCAGAGTAATAATGAAGATAAATGAGATATCCTTTGTAAGGAACTCAGTACAGTATCTGTTCTATAATAGAGCTCTACATCCCTAATTGTCATTTATTTCACGACAACGACAACGTTCAAGACCCCTTAAGAGAACAGCCAATGTTTAACGAACACAATCACTTTCTACTCAACAGGCACTGTGCTAAGTAAACCTTTTACATGTATTAACTCCTATTAGCCTCACAATAGCATGTGAGGGAGTTGATATTATTATGTTTATTTAGTAGATGAAGAAACTGAGGCACAAAGAGACTAAGAAACTTGACCAAAGTTATAACATTAGTAAATGCAAAGCTGGGAATTGAACTTTTGACACTGGGTCCCATCCTTTCTCTCAGGCCTCCTCACTCTTGAGCCACATGGAATTACAGGGTCTTTCCCTAACACACGATGCCCTCTCGCCCCTGTGCCTTTGCACATGGGCTTCCTCCTCCGTGAATAGTTGTCTCTTTCCTTCACCTCGAATGCATTGTTCATTCTTTCATATTTGATTTAAATATCCTCTGCTCTGTGGTCAGAATCAGCTTTCCCTTATTTTGTGCTCCATTGTCACTTGTACCTTTATCCCCTAAAACACTTGGCCCATTGTGTATGTGTGTGTGTTTGTGTGTATGTGATGTGTGTATTACAGTTTCACTTAATATGTATCTCCCCTTCTAGCCACTGTACTTCTAGTAGACTTCAGCTTATTTCTTTTTATCCCTAATGCCTAGTCTGATGCGTAATAACTAGGAGGTGCCTGATACTCATTTGTTACATTAATAAACAAATGGTGGCATTTCAGGCACTGTAAAAGGTTGACAGATGAGAGAACTGGAAACATTGGTCTTTCTGGAGGCCTTCACACAACTTCTTCTACTTGGGTGCTGTATAGGGCTAGTACTGATATAAGATAACAGCTTCCTCTTTTATTGGCTGTTGACCCCTTCTCACATTTCATGTAGAAATGCCTGTGGCCATCAGCTGCACTCCCAGATCACCCAGAGAGCCTCAGCCACACACTTTGAGGTGTACATTCCTGCTGGTGGTGCAGCAAGCCAGTCTGCTTCTGATCAGCTGGCTTTGCACTGGGTCTGCACAGGCAGACCTGGAGGAGATAGATCAATTCCTGTGTGGGCTCTAGGAAACCAGCCCTTTTAGAACTTGCTCACTCTGCAGGGGCAAATGGTTGTATGTAAATGTACCAGAGGTGATGCACAGCTGACTATAACTGTGTTTGTGTGTGTGCAAGACAGAGGACAGAATGCGACTCATGGGATTTTTAGGCCAGATGTAGGAATGAGCAGAGTGTGTGTGCAGTAAAGCCCAGAACTGATTGCGTGGGGTACAATATTTTAAAATAATGCATTAACTTCCTATTGCTGCTATAACAATTGACCACAAACTCTGTGGCTTAAAACAGCACACATTTATTTTCCTGCAATACTAGAGACTAGAAGTCTGCAATGTATTCAGTGGACCAAAATCAAGGTGTCAGTCTCAGCAGGGCTGTACTCCCTCTGAGGTTCTTGAGAAAGAACCTGTTTCCTTGACTTTTCCTACTTCTGGAGTCTGTTCTCATTCTCGGGCTCATCCAGCCTACCACAAATATGTACCATGGCGTGCTAGCTCCGCCCTTCTCACCCAGGAGTGAGGTGCAGGGTACATTCATTATGTCATTCTTGTGGTTGACAAGCACCTACTCTGTACCAGGCCCTGTGGCAGGTACTGGAGCTACAGAGGCAGCACAATCTCGCCTACTCGCCTAAAAAGGATGGTCAGTGAAGATTAATGAATGTGAGTACAATATGACAAATGCTGCAAGAAGGCATATAAGGAGTAGAAGAGGGGCCATCACCTCTGGTGACAAATGAGGGAAGGGGTCACAGAGCAGTGAATCTCTGAGCTGGTTCTTAATGGTTGAAGCATTTTCCAGGTGGACAACATGTGGGAAGATGGCAGGCAAAGCAAAAGAAACACCAGGAGTGATGTGCCAGCACAGGTGCACTTGGGACCTCTAAAATGAGAGAGTTGGGTGTATTATCCATATAGCTGGATATGAACTTTACAAATATCTGATTTTCTATGATTCTATAACACAGGTGATATCTGAATGTCTGATTTGGGGTATATGCCAAACTGCACCAGGAGTCAGGATTTCTCTATCAATTTGCCGTGTTACTTTAGAGAAATCAGATAGGACAGACAGGCTTCAGTCCTTGACCTTGGGTGCTTGTGGGAGGGTCATTAGGGGCACAAACCTATTTCTTCTCTCTGGGCCTTTGCTCTCATTGACTATCTTTATGCTGCCTGGCCCAAGCGTTCTTTGGCTGTTCCAGCTCCCCCTGATCTCTCTCTGAATCAGCACAGGGTTGAGCATTTGAGGGGAGGACAGAGGTCACAGTCTCTGAAGCCAGACTGCCTAGAACCAAAAGTCTCCTGACCTCTCCATATCTTGTGTTTGTACATTGTAAAGTGGGACCAATACAGAAAGTTCAGCCTGTAGGAGACACCCACTGTATTTAAGCTGCTATCGTCACACAGTTTATAGCACTTGAAATCATCCACATTCAGTCTCTAATGGTTTTGTGAGCTAGTTTCTCTCTGTCTGCTTATGAGCCACTTGAGGGCAGTGCTATTAAGATAGCTAATTATTGGGCAAAGAAAATGGACATGTCAAAAATCCCTCCCTTGTCTACATGTTTGTGGGTGTTGGGAGAGCTCATGATTCAACTTTTAGTTTTATTATACCAGTGGGAGATTATTTTTTGAGAAGAAACTGCTAGACAGTGTTTCCAGTGCTTCTTGACTTTGGAGAGCTAGAACTGGCCAAAAGGGCCCCAATTTACCTAAGGCATTATGTACAATTCTAATTCAACAAAGTGATCAGTGATGAAGATGTCATTTTCCCCAGGCCACCCATTAGCCTTTGGGTATGGGAGCTGTTGCATCGACAGCAGTCTGATCTCTACCCTGTGCTCCTTCAGAGTAGAGCTGCAGAAAACAGGCTTAGCCACTCCCCTCTCAGTTTCTGGGCATCTCCAAGAACCGCACAGGTGTTCATTAATGAGCCTCTGGTAGTTTTTACAGAGACCCAGTGCCTGATAGCCCCTTCAGGATGGAACCTTGACTAAGACACTGATACTGGAGCCCTCATGGGAACATTGATTTCTGCCTAGAATGCTGCTACTTCTTGGAGCTTCCACACTATAAAACCCCCAAGGTATTAGGACACTTCTGAGTTCTCTCCAGTTCCCAGTGCTCAGAGCTCCCATGGCCTAGAGGATGCTCCTGTGTGCTCCCCTCTGAACCACACTGGGCCCCATCTTGTGGCCTTGAGAGCATCTTTTCATTTTTCCCTCCAGCTCTTCTCCCCATATCAGGGGTCAGAAATGAGCACCATATCTCTCTCTCTCTCTCTCTCTCTCTCTCTCTCTCTCTCTCTCTCTCTCCCACCCTGTCTCTCTTCTGTTCTTCCAGATATGCCTGTGTGTTAAGCCTCCTTGGAGATGGTTCCTATGGAACATGCCTCCAGGTTCCCCATGTATGCCCATTAATGCCTGACTCCAGCAGACAACTCAGCCTGCATGCAACTGAGAGCTCAGATCTGAGGTTTGGGGAAATAACTCTATTGAAAAGCTCACAGGCAGAGTTTCTGTAAAGATTAGAAATATTTGACCATGATGCTTAAAGAAAGCAAGGGCCAGAGTTGAAGCAAGTACACAACACTGGGTTTGTGGAGGACACATCTCCTCCTTCCAGCATTATTTTACCCACTGAATTAATTGTATGGGGATTAGGAGCTCCCTGGAAACAACGAGGATAGTCTACAGCATGTCAGAGAACCCAGAACCTAGATTTCAGGGGAGTCTGCAGGGTCTTTGGTTAGATCCCACCATGAGAGAAGGAGGGAAGGATGCAGGAGACTCAGAATCCAGGAGCTGGTGGGGTGCAGTCGTTCCTGAAGCAGTGGGTACCTGTCTCTTGAACTCACCCTTGAGCCATCCACCTTGTTAGTGTTTGTTATGTAGAGGAACAAAGGCTTAAAACTAAAATAAACATGTAAATAAAAATATAGCTTCAAGGGATCCAAACAACTAGGTGTGGGACCTCCTCTCAAAGTGCAGAATGCAGGGAAGTGAAGAAGGAATGAGAGCGGTGCCCAAAGTCTGGTGTGGTAGACAGTAGCCTTTAGCCGGCAGGCAGGGGTCCAAGGCAGGGTGAGGAAGTGGAGAGATGGGGGTGAGGGGAGAGAAGGCCTGAGGGCAAACCACAGCTCCCAGTGGGGCAAGCAGGATGATGAGGGCGATCATGAAGCAGCCTTTGTGATCTCCCTCTTGTCCCTCCCTACACCCTACTCCACCCCAGGCAACCCTTATTTCTTAAATGGGGGTTATTTTGTTCTACCTGTGTTAAGAGGTTGTTGTGAGATTCAAATGAAATTAAGATCAAAGAAACTATTAGGTGCTAAGTGTACAGAAAGCAAATGGGGATTACTAAGGGATTGTAATAGGGTGTCATATTTTCAATTCAGTGGAGAAAGTAGTAGGAAATATATTTTGTTTTGAGAGCGAAAGCTTTTCTTTTTCCATTTTTCATCCGGAAACACTGAATTTTAAATAGCATCCATGTCTCCATTCATCCATTCCTTTACTCATTCATTTATTCAACACCTTCTTGTTATTTCTGCTGAGGAACAGACCCTGGGCTAGGTGTGGAGCTGAGCAGGGAATATGGCTCACATGGTGTTTGCTTCACAAGGATCTCCCCTCAGCTTGGCAGTGGGGGCACATGGAAGGTAAGGCCCCAGCTTAAGAAGGTCTTATAGAAAGGGAATCTCTTTCAGGCCCTGAAAGCCAAGGATTTTAGACCAACTGAAATGTTGCATGGTGCTGCACTGCACCTTTTAAGGGCTGCTGACAGCTGTCATTAGCTGAGCATTAGTAAAGGAGCTGTGATAATCACTGCTGAGTGACTACAAACACCTAGGGTCCCCAAAGAATATCCAGTGCATCAGGCAACTTGTTAACTTTTGTCTGGCCTGGGGAGAGGAAAGAGAAATTCTGTCAGTGAGAGCATTTGCTATAGTAAAAACAAAAAATCAATCATATGGTTCTAATTTAATTTTAATTCACATTTTTATACGTGGAGTTCGTTAGAAGAGCTGACATCTCACTGTGAAAATCTATAAGGGCTGAATTGTCCTCGAATTAGAAGATTTTTAAAAGAAGTTCTTTACCACTGGGTTGCAATTTGTGAAAACAAACAATAGCATAACCACAGTGCAATGGGATGCCAAGATATTACTGGACTCAGCGAAAATCAAGTAATCTTTTTCAGGTTCTATTCTCTCCCAACTAAGCTCTCCAGCAATGTCAGAAAATGACAAATTGCAGGATGAATCTAAGAGCAGTGCCTTCAAAAATACAATAGTTATACAAGCCATCTATTGTTAATGAAGAATATAATGCAATTTGCCTGTCTGTAATACAATTATGCAAATCAAAGGAGAAACTATCCCGAAATCTCTTTACATTCCGATTAAAATGAGATAATTTATCAAACAGAATATTACTGATTATGTTTATGTGTTGCACATTAATCCTGTTACAATAATGTATCCTTCTCCTAATGTAATGGATTTGTGCAATCTAACAGAAAATGACTTTTATACTATCCACAATTATAAAAATATTCAAAGCATATCCATCCCAGTGCAATAGCACATGTCTACAACTGTACAATAAACCTATTAAAACAAGCAGAGCTTATGAATGTAACCTTTATCCCAATGAAGATGACAGTACATTCAATTTTATTGTACTCATTATGCGAACAACTCCATAGATGCTAAATACAAGATTTACTAAGAGTAAATTAGCTTAATCTTCTTTATTTTTTACTTTTATTTTTATTTTTAAGAAAAAGAGGACTTTAATCAATGGCACCGCCATCCCCCCTCTCCATTTAGATCTTTTGGTTGGTCAAGTATGATATGATTTTATATGTGAATGATTTCTAGGAAATCTTTCATAAATGAGTTATTATTTTATTCTAATTCTTGGTTAGTGTTTGGACTTGTACGTTTCCATAGGGACAGGAAGCTTACATGGTGTATCACTTCCCATGTTGTTTGTGTTCATGTATATTGGGAAATATGTGTGCTTTGGATGGGAGTATGGCTTGAGCTGCAGTCATCCAGAGGGGCACATGAATCTCCATTCTTGCATGTACATCAGAGCCAAAAACTAATGAGGAGTATTGTCAGGAAAAACAAGAGCCCAAATAATTGGCTAAGATCTCACTTGTGCTTTCTATTGCCAAGGATAATCATTTTTGCATTTAACCAATCTCTTCTACCTTGACGAGAGTCATTAGCATCTGACAGTGAGTGATAATGTGCTTAAATTTCACACCTCTTGGCCTTGTTTGCATCGTCAACATTTTCCATATGCATACCTTCACACTAGGCATACAGGTTGACTTAAACAAATGTTTATCTTTTGTGGTAAAATTGTAAACCTCAGTATAATTGCAAGGTCTCAAATTGTTTTCCATGCCTTTAAATACCTGTAAGCCAGTTTTGCTTCAGATTATGCCTCAAGTATTATTCTCTATACAATACCAGGGGTTCTCTTCCTATCTTCCCACTTTGATTAGGTTGACCTGCCAAGTCAAAAAAAAGACAAAAACTCTATGAACGGCAGCCTTTCTACACAACCCAAACCCCCAAACTTCTAAATAGCCTAGTATGCACTCTTTCACATATGCACACAAGGTACAATGGCCAAATCTACTAGCCTTCACCTTAACAAGTCAGCATTTGTTGCAAATGTAAAAGAATATTTGTCTTTTTGGAGATGTGGGTGAAGAAGAAAGGAAGATCTCATTTATTGTTTAAGAAACAATAATTTCGTAGAACCTAGAGTTTTTGAATGGTTTTTCTATATAGATTATTTAGAAGTGAAACCTTGCTTTTACCCTTCATTTCTACAGGGTGGGCCCTTAACAGTGATGGAGTTGGAACATGGTCTGCATTGGCTGATAGGTGTTCTCTTCATGATTTACCAGTTGGTTTGGAGAACTATTGACTTTTTCCCCCTGAAATGTAGACTGCCCCAAGTAAAGACATTTGATGAAGGCTGTCTGGGCATATTTCACACCCTTGCTCAGGATGCAGCAAAAGAACATCTTCCATTCAGTAAGATTTCTAAGGCCAGAGCAAGGAGATCTGGTAGCTTTGGTGGATCAAAAATGGGGACATTAGAGATGTAGTCATAACAGTGGGAGTCAGAAGTCTGAGGAGACAGCACATATGGAAGACATCAATCTCCTTGCTGCAGGCCCAGAAAGAGACCATGCCTCCCTTTCAGACCCTAACATGGTTGAGGGTATACTTAAAGCTTAGGGTCAGAAGACAATGGCCGTGAGAGAACAAGATTTTGACAGATGGTCTGGGCTCATCGGAACTGTGCCAGGCTGTCTTAATATGTTGTAGGCATTAGGACTGGAATTCCCAGACCTCTTTGACATGAAGGTGAGCCCGAGAAAACCAATGAAATTGGGCTGACAGCAAACATATCTCTGGTGGAAGACAGAATGATGACATACTGAGCAGGATGAACAATTGCAAAGGGCTCATTTTTGTATTCAATAAATATTAACTGAGTGTCAGCTGTGTGTCAGGCAATGTTCTTGGCACTTGGTATATATTGGTGAACAAATAGATACGAATCTCTACTTCATAAAGCTTACAATTTTAGAGAACAAAACAGACAATAAATAAGTAAATGATACAGTATGTTAGTAAGTGATAAGTGTTGGGTAGAAAACAGGAAAGAACAGAGTGAGATAAATCAATCAAGAGTGTGGGAGAAGGGGATTCGCACTTTTAAACAGAATTACACTTTTGTTGTCAAAAGTTTAAAAAACATGTTTGCTTTAAATAAAGCATTTTGTCTAGTTAAAGCTTCTGTTGGATGAGAATATACAACTAATTTGCATTTCCTTAACTATGTGGAAATTTTGATACACAGGTCCTTTAGGGGCTTGTTGTCAACTGGTAACTACCTAGAGTTTACATATGCAATGAAGATATAAGAAAAAAATTTTCTATTCATTATTTTCCCAGTTATTCTCTTCTGCTTTGGACAATAATCAGTATTTTTAATTGGAATAAAATAATTTATAATTGGTATTACTTGAGTATACTTAACTGAGGCAGTTTTGCTAGGTTTCTTTAGAGGAAAAATTGTTTAGGGACCCCAAAAGATAGCACTAAAGACTATACATGTACCCAAAGGTACACAGAAAGTTCAGTTTCTTGGTAGAATTTTCCATTTCATTTGAGAATGTCCACCTTGCCCTGTACTCTTGAACCAGACTAATTATCCAACTGTGTAAGCCACTGATGCCCAATCAAGTTGAGACCAGAGTAAAGCTCAGCTGCTGCAGAGGGCCACCTAGTCCCCCACTGAGCATGGAGGCACTCATTTCTTCAGCTGCTGGGAGTATTGGCAGCGTCCAAGGTCATAGTACCTCCTGGGGGTGGAGAGAGCCCTCTCTAGTGTTTGGTCAACTAGAGGGTATCATGAATACCTGGTCCCCTTGCCCCCAAAAAAGACAGATCTGATGGTCTATCTGAGCTCCAGAGCACCCCAGAGGATCAGCTGAGGCCCCTGTTGAAACAGTATCAAATTCAACACTCTACCACCACCTCTGCTTCTCTCACTCCCTAGTAAGCTTCTTGCATGCAAATTGCCTTCTCAGAGTCTATTTCCCAGGGAACTTGATCTAAGAAACTCTATTTTAGCTTAAAAACAGAGATCAGCTACAGAATCAACAGTTCATACTGATTATGTCCTCGTACTTACACTCAATTCCATTATCTTTCTGCCAATTTCTGATTGTTTGTCTCTCTCCTGTATCCAGTTTCACTCTCTCCATTTGGACTGCTTCATGGCTTCAGCTTCCTGGGTTTTAACCTCTGCTCTTACCAATTCTGGCTTTTTCTCTAAACCACTCATCCATTCTAGCCTCAGTTTACAAGGACCTAACCCTAAGGGCCTGCTTTCCTTCTCCCTCCATCCTGAGTATCTTACTCCTGGAATCACCTTCCCTACGAGTCACACAGCACTCCCTTCATCTAGTGGTGAGGCCCTTAAAAGCCTTATGAGGAAAACACTAGCTAGGATACAGTAACTGAAATTATGGGCAACTCACAATAGTAACAGGGTTATTTCCTTACAGACCCTGATTGAGTTTATGTGCACATACCAGTCTTCAAAACACAGTGCGCTCTACAGAAAAGTGCAACAATTGTGGTTTTTAATGATAATATTTTCATGATGATGGGCTTGGATTTGAACCCTTGGCTTAGAGGGTCATAACTGACTTAAAAATATACTTTGATTTTCCTTTATATAATCTGCCTCTTAGTATAATATTACCATAGGGTTTTGTAGGCACGGTTTTTCTTTTGTTATTTATTCTAAATGAAACACCACTCCACTCTGAGTGACTTTTGGTGCCCCTTAATATCTCAGGAATTCTTTTTAGTGCCTGTCTGTCTAAAATTATCCATGTCTCCTGCACGAGTGGGTAAAGTTAGTGCCTCCAAAGAGTTATAAATCCAGTGTCCCCACTGAGCCCATTGTTTTAGGTCCAAAAGTGTATGAATTGCAGCCCCAAGATTTTTCTTTATTCTTTGTTATGAAATAGGTAACCAGATCTCGCTGAATGAAAATCCTCCTTCGAAGACTTTCTGGCATCCGATTCCACTTTCAACTCTTGCAAACCTTATTTTGGAAAATAGTCATTTATAATATCAACATTTCTAGATCATGTTTTAAAGACGGTTACAGGCGTTTGGAGTAACCACATGCCAAAGCTGTCTACTTCCAATCTCATAACCCCCTAGGTTGAAACCAGAGCGAAACTTCTAGACAGGCGGCCAAGAGCCGAAAAACTCTTGGGGGATATTTATAATCTCCAAATTCAACCAAAATTGTTTCCACTCAAAATTAATACTTGGAAACAGATTTTGAAGCCCAAATTTAGACTCTGCCTTCAGTTTCTTGGTTCGTCGTGGAGCCAACTGTTTGAAATAAATGTCTTTGAAACTGATTGGACATTAAAATGATTGTCTGTTACATCGAAAAGATAAATAACACAAAATATTTAAAGAGATGACCCTCTTAATCCCAGAGCTCTCATAGCCAAGGACCATGGGTTGGCTGACGTCCATAGTGAGAAAGGGTTGTTACGAAGCATGTGGACTGGACCTCAGTTCATACATATGATTCCTCTGCAGCTCAACTAAAAGCCTCTGTTTGGTGAATGCAGTTGTAGTTCATATTTATGGGGGTGGGGGAATGTGATATGCTGGAAAGCATTTTGGCTTTGGAGTTAGAAAATCTAGGTTCAAAGTACTGCTTTATCAGTTCCAAGTTGTGTAATCTTCACAAATCATTCAGTGTCTTGAAATCTCAGTTTTTCCATATGTAAAGCGAGGCTAACCAGCCTTGCTCTGACTCCTTCTTAGAGCTGTTAGAGGCTCAAATGAAGAAATACGTGGGAAAGTACTTTGTCACTATTAAATGTATGATGTTACTGTGTGATTTTATTTTTTTTACTTACTTTTCAAATATCAGCAATGTTTACGATTTCAAATCATAATATCAGAACTTACTTAACTAGTAAATTGTTGTGAAAAGAGAAGTATAAATACAAAAGAAACTGATTTCTCATAGATGACACCCTGTCGTGGACACTAATTAGGGCATCGTCTTTGTCTTCAATACCTAAAGAGATTTTTCTTTTTTTCAGAGATTAAAAAATGTTTCCTAGCAGCTACTCATCACAACCAATTTTAAATGTTTAAGCTTTTTATTATTAATTTATTTCTTTATTCATGCATTTCACAGAAATGTATTGAATGTTAAGATCCATGCAAGGTTTTAAGTTAAGATTGTCAGACAAAATAAATCTGAATTTCAGATAAACGACAAAAAATATTTTTAAAATAATGGTTATACTTTAAATTTATACTCATACTTAAACTTAACCGTGGAGTATTGACAACCAAGCCAATGTTTCTAAATACCGTGTTGGCCAAATCTAAAAATGTATTGTATGGGACATACACTAAAAAACTATTTACTGATTCTATAAATTTAAAATCTAACTGAGAATCCTATCTTTATATTTTTTAAATCTGGCAACGTTATCTATGTGCTAGGAATGTAATAATCCCTGCCTGCAGGTAGCATTTATCCATGCAGTAAGACAGACAACAAAAAAGTGAACAAATAAATAAGGTAAGTATTATGAATATAGATAGACCTACATTAGAAAATACTGATGTGAGGTGACATTATTTTTAATTAGGAAGACGGGAAGGCCTCTTTGGGGAGATGATTCGAAGCAAACTTCCAAAAGCTATGGTAAACTACTTGAAGCTACAGGGGAAGAGCATCCAAGCAGAGGGCATAGCACATGCAGAGACTCTGGGTGGGAATAAACTTGGCATATGTGAAGAACAGTGAGAAGGTCATGGGACCAGAGCCTAGTGTAAGAGGGAAGGGTGGTATGAGGTGGGGATCAAAGATCCAAGATGAGGCCATATCTTATAGATAGCAACTTGTAAGCAAAGGTTTGGTTTTAGTTTGGGTACGATGGGGAGTTATGGGAGGGTTTTAAGCAGGGTAGTGACTCGATCAGATTAATAATAAAACTATAGATGCTATGTGGGGAAGAAACTGTAGAAAGGCAAAGTGGAAGCAGGATGAGTTAAGAGCTTATTGAGGGAGTCTCAGTGAAATGTAATGGAAGCTTGGACCACGACTGAAGAGGTGGAGGTTGGGAGAAATGCTTGAAGTCATGACATATTTCAAAGGTGGAGCCAGCAGGACTTGCTATTGGGTTTGACATAGAGTGTGAGGAAATGTTGTCATGAGCAATGAAATGAGTGGTAGTGCTATTTACTGAAATGAAGACAAAGCTCATTTGGGAGGAAATGGAGCAGTCTAGTTGGACATGTTATATATGAGATGCCCATTAAATATTCATATGATGACAGTGGAATATGAGGGTGAGAATAGAATAGGGTGAGACCGGAGAAATAGCAAAAAATAGCAAAAGCTATGCCCTCCAGGACTTCATTGACCATAATAAAGAATATGAACATTATTTTAATGTTACAAAATATCAACAAGAAATTTTTAAAAATACGAAAGTGAAGTCATTTAACTTTCACTTTAAAGGACCACTTTATTGGATGGAAAGTAATTGGTGGTGATGGGGAATTAGTACTATTAGCTTAGAACTTCTCAGCTGAGAAATCTTGCTTGAATTCAGATTCGTTTTCAGAATGTATAAAATGAAGATTCTGAGTTTCCAACAAGTTCCTGATGACATGTAAAGTTAGTTGTTGACCTTACTTTGAGTAACAAAGTCTTAGGAGACTACTCAAAATAGAACTGGTGAGAGATGATGGTGGCTTGGACCTTAAGGTGGTGATGGGCATGGAGAGAAGCAGCAGATTTGAGATATGATTTGGAGGTAGAATTGAAAGGAGAGTTGATGAAGTATATTTGAGGGTTAAAGGAGAAAGAATAATAGAAGATGACTTAGATTTCTGGTTTGAACAACTGGATGGGTATTAGTGTTGTTTATTGAAGTATAAAAGACTGGGTGGTACAGAGTTTTTTTTGTGGGGAGGGAAAATGAGAAATTTTACTTTGGACATGTTAGAGATGGGATGCCTACAAGACAATCAAATAGACATGCCAAGCAGGTAGTTATATATATGAGTCTGGAATTCCGAGTAGAACTCTAGCCTTGAGCATAAATTTGTGAGTCAGAAACACATACAGAGTATTAAAAACCATTGGACTAAATGTGCCAACCTAAGGAGAGTATAGAAATAGAAAAGACAACGACCAGGACTGAGCTGAATGCAGTGCAGTTATGTATATCATATCCAGGAAAACTCTAGGTAAACGACATAGACCAGGGATCAAAATCTTAAAATTCCACCAATACCAGGTATGCCAGGTAAATGAAAAAAGGAGGCTGGCTATAAGACAATAGGGAATGGTGAGGACCATGGATTACAGAGGTGTGTATGAATCACCTAAACGGGTAGATACCCTCCCATTCCTCCTGTTGATTGATGCCAAGCAGTAGGGTTAGACCCTCCACGTTTTCAAAAGAAGCCGGAATTCCAGATTATTTATGAAAAACCCTTTAAGTGTTAGCAACCAAGACAATGTTTTCAAATATGTTAGCCAAATAAAATATGTCAGTGGGATGGACCTAACCCATGAACCCCTAGTTTACAGCCTTCTGACATAGACCTTTGAAGATATCAAATTTAACATTAGCCATTCAGATTATTAGTGGGGGAAGAGGGTGGCCTGGAAGGTCTATGACATGAAGAAATGCATAATTGTCCTGAGATGCCAGTTTGAGTCACAGTCAATGAATTTGCAGAGTTAGTGAGTGACTCCAACTAGGCACTGAGTACCCACATTGAAATAAGACTTTGTAGTTCTCTACTCATTGTGATGTGTAATTCTTGTGAAGCAAGAAAAACAAACTCAGTATTTTTGCAAAGAATGACAACATATAGTTTTAGTTTAAGTTGTAAGAGGTGAACATTGTAGGTGGAGGGACTATGTATAGGAAACATGTGGTTTCTGTTGGAAATGTGTTTCAGGAAAAAGCCAGCAGTCTAGATAAATTTTTCACGGTCACAAATTTGGAGGTTTGGGAAGGTCTCTAGATGTTTCTCTGGAGAATATTCTGGAAGATTTCCGAATATAGAAAGAGAGATAACGTGTGGTCTAGTTGAATTCCAGGACAAATCAAAAAACCAGGCAAACATCTATTTGCTCTCTAATGGTAGCACAGGTCTCCACAAAACTGGGTCCTCAGGTGAAAAGAATGACATTCTTAGAAAGAAGACACTTAAATTTGGTAATAAGTATATATGTATTTACATGCATGTAAATCTTTGCTCCTCTAGGTCACAGCAGCCTTCAGACATAATTAAGGATGTGCATAATAAATGCGATTGTTTTTCACTTAAGGTGTTCCAACCAATTTCTCTACATGGTATCTAAGCCCTTCTTTATTCCCTCCAATTTCTTTAAGTATATTACACATCAGTACACAGATGGGTCCTCTAGTAACAATATTCCTGTTATTTACTCCTCACCATGTGATTTAATGGCCAGGTCCACTGGCAAAAGGAGAGGCTAAGAATGAGCTTGCCACTGTCAAGAAGAGGCCAGTGAAAATCACCATTTCTGCCCCCTTCAATCAGGAGAATTATTCTCTCAGTCTCGCTTTCCTTATCTGTAAACAGAAATAATAATACAGATTGTATAGGGGCAATAGTGCCCAGTGTAGTGACTAGTTTTCACTAGGTGCTCAATCGTTTTCTCTTCCTCCATTGCTCCCTTCTTATTTTCGACATTTTGGGATCTAACTTGTACATCTCCTAATGTTTTATTATTTTTTCCAGGGAGCCAAGTGAAGGATAGAGGAGGATAACTCTGGAGTTCTACCCCAATATCCCAGCATTCTCTAGATGGGAATGTACATTGAGTGTTTTTTTTTTTTTTCCGGAAACCATGACCATTGCTACACTTAATAAATCAATTAGTAAGCATGGCCCATTTATTCTATAAACTTTTACTTACTTACCATATGCTGAGAGTAAGACATGATCTTGGTCCATGAGGGGCTAGCCATCCAATGGAGAAGATCTGACTTGTAAACAAGAAGTGCCATAAAGCATCACAAATATGTATTGGGTGGCAGATGTTGAAGCCAGATCACCCTCACATCTGGAAAAAATATGGATTGCAACATTTTCTGAGCAATGTCTTCCCCCAAAACTCTAAAAGTACTCACTCAGCATGCTGGGTATACAGGGCATGATGGTGTCCTTGTGTTGCCCTCAGACCTGTTGAGGTTCATCTTCCTTGCAGCTGGGTTAGCCCCTCTCCTAATGTAACAAGGAGGGGTGGGTGTAAATCACTAGGTCCAGTCTCTCCGAGTGTCACATAGTGGTGTCGACTTTTGTGAATCTGGTTATATCAAGAGACAGAGAAAAATAAACCAGCTGGTCTCAAAGAAGGAAGAAGCCAGCCTCTGTCAGAAGGGGTGAGGGCTGGAAACTTGGTACCATTTGGTGAACTGAACATATGACTTCCCTTCTGATGATTCCTGAGGGAAATGCCGCTCTCCCGGCTGACAGGGCTGGGAATGAATGGCCTGCATACTCCTGTTTTCACACAGTACATCAGATCTAAGTGAAAGGTTTGTGCTGCTGCCAAGAGCAGAAAATGATGGCTCAGCGTCACTTTTGGAAGAGAGGATGCTTTAAAGCAGATCCTGGTTCCCAGAGAGCTTTGGATGAAGCTGAGACGCTCACCCGGGGCCTCCCAGGACATCTGGTCTGCGAGGCCCACCCAGTGCCGCCCCTTCCAGGCAACTCTCAAGGCTGAAGGATGCCGCGCATGCTTCAGACATCTGGGATGTTACTCAGATCCTCGCCTTCCACCTCTTGGTGAAGAGAAATGTGTTCTATAAACGAGTTTAAATAAAAATAAAATCTGGTCATTTATCTGAGCAAACATAGCACAGGCTGCTTTTCATTGGCACTTCCAGGGTCTTAATACAATTGATCTTTGTCTAGCCTGACCGTTAAGCAGGTCACTCTGAACTCGTGCCATGGCACAGCCGTCAATAAAGATGAATGCTCAGCAATTTCTTCTGGACTGCAACCTGCACCACAAACCCCTTTGCTTTGCCAAGTTTGAGCTCTCATCCAGGACTATTGCTAGTGGTCTTAGATCCTCTAATCCATACTTAGGTCTTGCTTTTTACTCTCCATTCTGCCCCCTCTGGTGCAGACAGACATTGCTTTCCTTCTCAGACACACTTCACCCTCCGGTCTCTTCTTCTTCAGCTGTCTTTCTCTCTCACCTCCATCAGTGATACTTTCCTTTCTTGACAGTGAATGCCCCAGGATTTCCTTGTTACCTGTCCTGCTTGGACTTGATTGTTGAGGCTGCCCCATTCTTCCAGATTCTTTCCCCTCCTCCTTGAGTAATATCATAGATAAGTTCTTATACTCTAAGTTCAGTAGGTCCAAAATTAGACCACTAAGAGCGTGGACAGCAACTAGGCATGGAATGCAGACACTGTGATGCCAGTTCTGATTTTCAAAAAGAAATCTGAAATCTGAATTCTTATATAAATTTTCCATTAAAATATTTTATTAATATTTATGCATGTTAAAATCTCTAATAATGTTAAAGGTTGTGATAAAACACAGTACTGTCCTATTCCACTCCTCTACCACCAATAACTCTATAGTTGCTTTGGCATTTAATCTATTTCTTAATTTATCAGTTTTTAACACTATCTGCCAACCTCTAACTTTCTATTATAGTAGTTACATCAACCCCTCCCTTATCATCTCAATACTATTATGTCATAATGGTTAACAAAATTTTTCAAAATTTATATCATTATCACCGTATAAAAACTATTCGGCTAAGTAGTATACTATGATTACATTTACTTTTCAAACAACTTTTATTTTTAAATCTTTCCTGGAATTAACTTTTGCCTTGTGATTTAATTTCCTTGTTTTTTTTCTTGGGGGGTTGGGTGGGGTGAGTGGAAGAATTTTGGTAGTTATTTTCTCCCCAAATTTTCCAAAAACTCTCTCAAACACGCATCAATATTTTCTATATTGACAAATGTGTTGATTCCACTTTTTCATTGAAGAGCTATCCATTTTCCTGCTTCCCATTTGAATGAATTACTCGTTAGGCCTGCTACATAATTGTCATCCTGAGACTTCTCTTTGCAACTTTAAAATGTTGTGGTCCTGTATGCTTTCTTGATTTATTCCCTATTTTGTTTCACTAGAATACATATCCCAGTAGCTGTCCCAGAAATTAGAAGCAAATTTTTCATCCTTGTCTAAAAATTTCTTTTTTCCATCTACACACTTGATTATTTTGACTAGGTATAAAGAATTCTAGGTTGAAAATTCAAAATAATTTCCTTCAGAATATTGAAGGCATAGTTCTATTGTCTTTGATTTTTCCAATGTTGTCATTTCTGATTCTTAGTCTTTATCATATCATCTTGTATTTTGTTTTCCTATAAACTTTTGGTATCTTAATTTTGCCCATGGTATTCTGAAATTTCAGTTATGAGCTTTGATTCTTTTACATTCATTATACTTTGTACCAGATGAGCCCTAGGTCTCTTCATATCTGGAGCATTTTCTTAATTTCCTTGATAATCTCCTTCCCTCTAATTTATTTGTTCACTTTTTCAGAAATTTCTATCATTTGAATATTGGACCTCTTGGATGAAATCTCAAACTTTCTTAGATCTTCTCTTTCTGCATGATTTTCTCATTTCTATGCTGATTTTAACCAGCTTGGTTAACCTGGCCTCTGTTTCCTAGAATTCTCTACCAACCTGGCTGCCCTGGAACTACATTTACACAAATCACCTTCTCTGTATGGTTTGGAGTTGTAACTAGCCCAAAGAGATGTTTTATGAGATGCAGGAGGTAGACACGAAGCAGTAGTCATCACTTGCTAGAGCTCATGGTTTGAAGCGGTGGGTGGTGAGAAACAGACAGAGATGCCAGCAGATTTCAGTTTGTCTTCTTCCCCACTTCACACACTCTTCTGCTGTCTGTGTCCAGCTCCTTTCTGCTAGTGTTGGCTCTGCTGCCCAACAGTGATCCCAGGCCAACCACCAGATGCTTAGCTGCAAACTCACTAATTCAAGAGCTATGAAGAAGCAGCAGCCTTCCATGGTCTTCCACCCCAGCAACCCTTCACAGCCTGACTCCGGAAGCTGAAGGTGCCCAAAGTTTCCACTTTGTCCACTTTGTCCACCTGCACTAGTGCTTTAGGAGGGTTGGTTAGGGGCTGTTCCTGGGTCCCCTCACTCCCCTTCCAAGACTTTATTTCCCCAGCTCCTTCTACAATGTGTAAAGTTTAAATCCCTATTAAAATTTCTCTTTTTTTTCATAATAGTTATAGTAATTCTTCCCTCTGTGAACCCTGACTAATAGCCTATATTATTAAATTTTTTACTTTAGCTAGGTTCAATTTCTAGGTATGCTTTCTTATTCTCCGATTGTCTCTTTGCTGTTGTTGCTGTTTCTGTTACAAATGTATTTACTGGGTTAAATAGAGTCCTCACCAAATTCAGGTCCTAACCTCAGGATACAAGCTTATTTGAAAATGCATTTTTAAAATGTAATTGGGTAAGTTAAGATGAGGTCATACTGGATTAGGAAGGGCCCCAAATCCAATGACTGGTATGTTAATAAGAAGCCCCTGTGAAGATACAAAGAGAGACACATGTAAGAAGGCTGTATTATAACAGAGGCAAAGATCAAAGCGATGCTGTTACAAATCAAGAGATACCAAGGACTGTCAGTAACCACAGAAGCTAGGAGCCAGGTATGGGCCATATCCTTCTTCAGAGCTGTCAGGTAACTTTTGATACTTTGATTTCAGACTTCTGGCTCCTGAATTCTGAGATAATAAATTTCTGTATTATAAGCCACACAATTTGTGATAATTTTTTTGTAACATCCCTAGGAAACTGATATAGTATCATTTCTTCTTTCAGACTATTAATTATATTTTAAAGATTACTTCTGATTCCTATATTCTGTTTCCTTTAGGTTCACTTTTCTTCTTCTTCTTCTTCTTCTTCTTCTTCTTCTTCTTCTTCTTCTTCTTCTTCTTCTTCTTCTTCTTCTTTTCTTTCTCCTCCTCCTCCTCCTTCTCCTCCTCCTTCTCTTCCTTTTTGTTTGTTTTTGTTTTTGTTTTTTTATTTGTTAGTTTTTGGTCTCTGACTTTTCTGTTGGTGATTTCCTCAAATTACTGGTGATGGCTGTTCGGGTTTAGGAGTGGGGCACTGCAAATTCGTTGAAGGTCTGTGTATCAGATGCAACTTGTTAACTGGTGGGCTTCTCTGTAGAGCAGTTAAGCAGCGAGCCACCATTTTCACTGAGGGAAACTGCTAATGTCAGTCTGTAAATGTGGCATTTTCATGAGACCAGCTTATTTCAAGAATTACCCTCAAACCTCCTTTGTTGTAATCATAAGCCGAATTACTGGAATTTTTCAAGTGGCAAAAGAGAAAAAGTGTTGGCAATACTTCCATCAGTGGACAGATTCTCACTCAATTCCTTTATTTTCAGCCCTATGTCCCAATGTCTCCCACATCAAGGCATGCTTTTTGCCCTAAAGTATTTAGCTTCTCAGATTTGGTTTCCCCAAAGACAGAGCCACAGTCACTGGCCAACGAGTTTGGCAAAAAAGAAGGGATGGTTTCCTGTCTGCTCTGGTGTTTGGAGGCAGGAGCTCCAAATATCCCATATGAAACTGTCCAATCAATTATACTGTGTTCAGTCTTATGCCTCATGGCTTCATTATGAGGTTTCATATACGGAAGCTCTGAGACTTTCCAAAGGTGTTCAGGGCAAACTGGGGCCGTTTTAGTTAGTGTAATCCTCCATTGGCCCCCAGGTTGAACTTCTTCCACCCAAAGTCAGTTATTACTCTTCCATCTTCCTCTAATGTCTGTCAAAACCTCCTGTTTTCTGTTGTCTCCTCTCCAAATTTTTAGTCATCGTGGTCTAAAGCCTTTCTAAAATTTTCTTTTGCTGTTAATTTTATTGGGTGGGAGAGAAACTAAATGCATATGGGTCAGTCTATCACATTAAATCGAAAGCACCCATTCAACGTTTAAACCATAGCTCCACATCTTAAAACAAAACAAAATGCAAGTCAAACGAAGAACAATTAGGGCCTTATTTAGCCTGTGTATATTTCGATCTCTGCCAGGGGCTAACTGTGGAGGCAGAAACAGAGACTGTGGTCTAAAGCTGCCATAGTGATGACATCTAGAAATATCAAGGAAATCAGAAAATATCAGGGAAAAAAACTGAACGGAGAGGGCGAATGCAAGATCTGCAGGAGGCAGAGGGATAGCAAATACTTTCCTGGCCAGGACCTAACATCAGCAGACTTAGCACTTAACCTTCCAGAGAAAGTGAGGGAGTTATGAGCCCCAGAGTGTTGTACAGGCCTCTTGAAATGAGGTTTTTAAGAGGCTGTATTAGTTATCTATTTCTGCATTTTGAGTTATCCCGAAATTTAGTGGCTTAAGCAAATACTTATCATCTCAGTGTTTGGGCCAGGAATTTGAAATCTGTTTAAATGGCTCTGACTTAGACCAGAGGTCAGCCAGGGCAACAGTCATCAGAAGATTTTCCCATGTGGCTGGAAGATCCACTTCCAAGCTCACTCATGTGTCTGTTTGCAAGAGAATTCAGTTCCTCTCTGGTCATTGGTTGGAGGCCTCAGTTCCTTACCTGTGAGCCTGTCCCATGATGTGGGACAGGTTTCTTCAGAGTGAGTAATCCCAGAGCTCAAGCAAGAAGCTGTAGTACCATTTATAAACTAGTCTCCAAAGTCAAATGCTGTCGCTCTGTTTTATTTGTTAAAAAAGAGTCACTAAGTTCAGGTTACTCATGGAAAGGGAAATTAGGCTCCATTTCAAAGGAAGGAGTGTAAAGGAATCTGTGGACATTTTGAAACCACCACATGGCCCCATTTGAATTACTTTTTTAAAAAAACCTCTTCTCTTTCTCCCATCCACTTTATCTCTCTGGAATGTGTGTTTTCTGCTTAGAGGCACCATTGATTTGGAGAAGTGGGAACAAATATATGTCAAGCGGATGTTCTTATAATTCTTAAACAGTTGTACCTTTAAAACTCCTTGAGGTAGGTACCATCCTCAGTTACAAAGTTTATTTATTCATTCGACAAATATTTTGGCAGTATATGTGATATTGCAGGCAATGTGCTGGATGCTGGGGTACAATGCTGAACTTGGTGTCTGATCTCATCTACCCTAGAAACATGGGGCTTCCATTCTTGTGGCGGCAGGGTGCGGGGAAGTCAAGATATGTGCCCAAGCTCACACAGCTCATTAGTCCCTCTGTATTGCCCTCATAAAAGAGGAGAGATGGGGGCAGAGAATGAGGGAAAGGGAGAAGGGTTTCTTCTTGGCTGCCCAGCTCTGTTCCCTGCTAAGAAGAGGAAGTGAGGATGTGAGGAGGACCCTCAGTCAGAGAGGAGGCAGTACATCTATCCGAGCACCCGCTGGGTTGAGGCTACAGGGAGCAGAGGGACAAGAGCCTTGACCTCAAGTAGCTAGCAATCTAGGTCCTTGGAAGGGGCAATGGGCCAGATGTCTGAGGACAAGGATGTTTTTCAGGCTTCCTCACCTTATCTGTGCAGACGACTGTCCCTTCTGCCTCTCATAGGACTTGGTCGGCCTTTTCCCAGTCAACTCTTCTAAGGACTGAGCAACTTGTGACCTGGAGCCTCAGTCAGGGACTCAAGTTAGGTCCAGATGCAAACATGCTTGGACATTCAAGGAGAAGCTTATGACAAGTTTGGAAACAAAACTTGGATTGTATCAGGGGTTTGGAACAGGGACTCAAGCAGAAGCTAGCAATTTTGAAATCCAGAGGTGAAAGGGAGAAAGGAACACTTGAAATTCCAGATGGGGTGGGCCAATTCTTGAGCTGCTGGAGCCTGGGTGGCTGTTGGGAGCTTTTCTGCTCTGTTGCGGTTGTAATTACAGCGTCTGAAAGCTTGCGTGACATTACTAATTTTAGAGAAAATGGGACACTGATATCTGTAAGAACACTCAGGCTCAGGTTGCTGATTAGTGCTTCCACATATCACAGAATCAAACCCAGAAATAGTGTAGGCATTAGGAAATATTATTATTAGAAGAATGTTCGTACCGATGAAAATGAAAAATGTAAATGCCAACTCTTTAGAGAGGTTTAAAGAGATTAATTGGAATAATAAAACAACTGGAAGTCAAATTGGTTATGGAACTGTGCTTCGAAATGATGAATTCTATTTGAAGTCTGTTTTCCTTTGGCACATTCTTTTTGGGCTAAAATATAAAAATAAATTAGTAAAACATAGCTCCATAATTGAGCTTCTTAAATCCATGAAGGACTGTATTATATGGAATATTCTGACCAAGTGTTTCCTAATTGTTGCAGGAAAATAAATTTTTTAAAAGGGAAAAAGCTGTAACATGTAATAGAAAGTGTAGGGCAGATACATGGGCAAACTTGTGAGCAGAAAGCAAGACACAGAAATTGGTTATCAAAGATCACTTAGGAAAAAAATTCTGTAGAGGAACTGAAGATGCTCACTTAAAAACAGAAATAAGACTATGACTAGAAATTGTATCAACGAGAATAAAGTTGAGACGACAAAAATGAAAGGATGGAGTTGGAGATAAGATGTGGACAATATTTAGGCCTCGAAAGAATAATGCAGAAGTTTACTTGTTTGTTTGACTGAAACACAGAGTAATTCACATGGAAAGAGTTGAAATTAATTCTTATTTTTAGGGATAATAGCCCAAAACAAATTTGACCCAAAATGTGTTATATCACAGAGATGCAGGCTAAAATCCTACCATGTCCTCTGACGTTGTAGTGTTAATAATGCAGATTTATAGTTTATACGATTAACTTCCAAGAGCACTGGGAAGAATATGAACTTTGAAGCCAAGCAGAGCTGGGTTTGATCTGTGTGACTTCGTCCACACTTTACTTTACCTCATCCCTTGGTTCTTCTGTGTAAAGAGGAAAACAGTGTTAACATTTCAGGATTTCCATGTGTACAGCATCTTGGCACATATTACACACCTGTGAGTGCCTCTTCTTTTCCTTTACTTGAAAGGAAAAGTATGTGTGAAAGGGAACTTACAGCGTGCTATGTTGCCCTCACCTAAGCTGCTGGGCCACAAGCCTCAGGTCCGACCTCTAAGGTTTATACCTTGAGCATGGCTCTTGAAAGATCACAACTTGTTTTATTGGACTATTCATGGACTCAGGGAAACTATACATGGAATCCTGCGAAATGTTTGGATTCCATGCTGAAGATATTAAAGGGAAGTTATTAGAACAATTAAGCTAAAACAGAAGTATGTATTCAATATCTGTGTGATTCTTACACAATAAATCAAAGTTACTGATAAGACTTTAACCATATTTTATAAAATATTTGTGGAAAGCTTGACTTTAGCCCTTAATAGCTGTGTGACCTTAGGAAAGTCACTTAACTTCTCTTATCGTCTATTTTCTCAGCTCTAAAATGGGGATAATAAGAGTATCCACTACACACAGGTGGTGTGAGGATCGAATGAGATGAAGAGCTTAGTGGAGTGCCTGGCACAAATTGAAAATTCAATCAACACCAGATAAAAGTTACAGAATTAAACACGTAAACAAAATCCTTGTCCCTCTTAAAGAGTAAATAGGGTTTATGCCTGAAACTACTAGCACTTGGTGACTTTTGGCTTTCAGCCCTGGCCATATAATTAATCACAGTACAGTGAACTCTCGATTATCTGCACTAGTGAAGGGCACAGGCGTGGATAATACAAAACAAGGGGCAATCTAAAAGTCATTTATATCTTTGGCTTTGGAATGAAATCAGAGAAAGACACATGTGCGCGCATACGCACGCGGGCACACACACACACACACACACACACACACACACATCTCATGTTCTGTCTTGGCAAAGCCTTCTCTATTAGAATCTCTATTAGCCACCGGAAGTTTTCTAGGGACAGGGTATGGAGAAAGGTACATTTGGCAGTTAACAAGGAAGATAACAGATATATAAAGCACTTTTAAAATTTTTTAAATTTTAAAATTTTAAAAATATACATTATATGCAAATAGAATAGACTGACCATGTACTTGTCTGCTGCTCCACACCACCCAACTGAAGGAAAAATTTTGAGCTAATTGAAGATATAAAATGATTCACTTTTATACTCCTCTAAAATATTTGACAAACATAGTGTTTGCACAAAGTAAGAGGTCAGAAAGCATTCAAAGTATGAACTGATGTCTTTTAGGGAGATTTCTGTTTGGATGAGTGTTGCATTTGGACCTGGGTTAGAGGACTCTCAGAAAGCGCATGACCAGCTCCATTTCACCTGAGATGGTTTTCAGCTTGTACCTTCTTAAGGTTCATGCCACCTTCTGAAGAAATTAGTTCTTTTAATGAAATGTATGACAGTGACAGTGAGGATGGCAAGAGTTGGAGACCAAGAAGGTGCAGTCTCAGAACTGTAATGTTAAAAGATTTTCAGAAAATCCCAGACTAAAGCCCCACATCTCACTGAAACTTTATTCACTTAACTAACATTTGTGTAGCATCTCTTGCAGGCCAAGTATGGTGCTAAATACCAGGGATCAGATGTCCACGCTCTATATTAGAATTGTATAGGTTTGTTTCACCTCCTATACTCAGCCCTTTGAGGGCAAGAACTGTATCTTGTTTATCTTTGTGTACAATATTAGCCACACACTAAGTACTTAGTGGATGAAAGAAAGAAGAAATGAATGAGACACGGTGTCATTCGCTCAAATAACTTGTCTCTCGGTAGGGGAGGCAGCATGTCAGTAAATGTTTTCTGAACAGTACACGCGATTCTGTTACCAGAGATTTCTCAGAGAAAGAGTCTTCATCTGTTTGTGTGGGCTGGATAAGGCTTACAGAGGAAGAAATAAATGCAGGACAGGGGTCTCGATAAAGGCTACTGTTTAGCCAGGAGGAGAAAGAAGAGAAAGACATTCCAAAAAGGAGAAATAGCCTGTATGATCTGAGGAGAGCATCTATGTGGAAGAGGAGCAGGAGCAGAGTGTGGGAGGATGGGCAGGAACCCAAGAGCCATTTAGCCCCTAGTTCTTATTTGTGCATCACTGTGGATTCTTTTAAAGGCTGACTGTTTGAACATTCTCCTGTGCCTCTCCAAAGTATAGGTGCTTAATCTTCCCAAAGACAATCTTTTCATGCCTTTCCTTTGCTCGGTGGCACCCAAAACAGGTCAGGGCATGGAGCACACAGTCAGGTCTGTTTGGCTGGACTCCTGATTCTTGCCAGGAAAGGGTCATCTATACCTCATGCTCTGCTTTTTAGTTACCAGTTTTATAGGGTTTTGACAAAAATCATTCATTCATCCATCCATCCATCTACCCACCCATCCATCCATGATTAAGAATGGTAGTCACAAAGATTACTTATTTATTGAAAAAATGTATGCTCATTAATCAATAGAGAAGATAGCAGAATTGGGGTCTTCTAAGACATGCATTGGCGGGTGCCACCTGTAAGGGTTTAACTGCTTGATTTTTTTTTCTTCATCGAGTTCCCCCCCTTCCCCGCCCTTTGAATAAAGATGTTGACATTCTTTTATCGAGATGCCATTCACTGATACTAGATAGCTAAACTCCATTCAGAGATGTCATCTTCAGTGGCAACAACCCAGCCAGGGTGTGAGAGAGTAAAGGGGTGTGAAAGAAGTTGCCCCTTCTGTTTATCTGAGACCTCCTGGAAATCTGATGCATCCCCTTTCTCTCAGTTGGGTCATGAGGCTTTCTTAATATCCGCCCCCAACACTAAATATTTAGCGCTGAGAAGCAAGAGGTGGTGGGGGGTGGGGCGTGGGGGGTGGGGAGGGGAGTGGAGAGGCACATGGCTCTGTTATTGGAATGTTTGCCTCTGACAATGGGAAGGATAGTAATAGAAAAGACCCAGGCACGACATAAATATTTCCTATTATGGAGAAACTAAAGTCACAATGGAATCTGTCATGCTTGTGATATGAGAGATGGACAATATTTCGGGGCTGCTGCCATGCTGGCACCTGAATGGAGTTTATATTTTGTTTATGGAGCTGAATCTGAAGCCTTTTATTTTTTTGGCCCAGCCTGTGTAATTCTTCTTCATGGGAGCTCGAAATGGCTGCGGAGCAGCTCAATATTCCATTTATTTTATTTATAAAAGAAATTCAAAGGCTGAAAAGATGAAGTAATTGACTTACTGGGATGACAGTTAAACCCACTAAATTTAATCTTATCCTCTCAAGTACAACATATCGCGCTTACAAATTATCACCAGGCACCAGGCAGCCCCGTGCTCCTCACCTAATGCAAATGGAATGGAGGCCTCTGTTATTGTATTATCTGACTTTACTATCAGCATTAATCCGGCTTAGCTCACTTAATGATGCCACTTGTGGCACTCTGAAGGCAGCAGAGAAGTCTATAAACTACTTCCATTAAAATGCAAATCGGGCCCGCCGAGAAAATAAGTGACACAAAAAGTGGGAGAATTGGGCCATGCGCGGCCCAGCCACCGCCGCCCGCGTGATCCAAGGATAATGACTGATGCTGTGATTATCCGGCCCGCAGCGGCCCGGAGAAAGGGAGCCAGCCTTGCACGGAGCGCCACAAAAGTGCTCCAACAAGCCGGGGCATTTAATTTCTGAAGAGATTTATATTTTTTTGTTGTCAGGAAATGAACAAATACTTATCAATGTAAAAACTGCTATCTGCAATCTCCCTGCCAGGTTTTTCATACTGATATTATTTGCACCCCATAACACAGGAAATGAAAATCTTCTCTGCCTTTCACTTCGCCACTGTATCTTCAAATCCTCTGCTAACAGACTTGCCTTCCCCGCTCTCTCCCTCCCTGGTAAACAGAAAAGAAAACTTTTGAGGGCTAAAGAGTGAGAAATTCCATGGCTTTGGATTTTCTAACTCTGACATGGATTTCAGAGACAACATGAGGGCTCCCTTCTCCCCAGGGCAGGGAGGGAGATTGGGGTGAGAGAGAATGAAAAAGGGGTTGGGGACTGGGAATAATGGCACTCAACAGTAACATCTGTTTTACTTAAGCAGCCTGATTCAGTTTTAGGATGGAAAAGTATTCCTTTTCAGCAGGAGAAATCATGGGCCCTGGGTCTTGTATTGATTCAGAACGAGGCCTAATAAAACACGAGCAGGTGATTTAGTTTCATATTTTGATTCCGGTGTTTAAACAGTTTCTCTCAACTTCTCCTGTGTCAGCTGGAGGATCATCGCATCTCCACTTTGATGTGGGAACAACACAAGGGCCAGCCCTGAGTGGCATCCTCCTCTCTCCTGGGTGACACTGGATTCCAAGGGCAGTGCATTTCTCACAGTCCCTCAGCAGCCAGCCCATCCTCTGTGGTCAGGCTCTCAAATCTGCAAGGATTTATGGTCCTCGCAGAGGATCAATACTATATTTTAAATATTACAATACCTTTTATCGAGACAATATTACAACAAAAACATTTTATCCTGTCATGGCACCCAATTAAAATTGATTTCGGCCTTCTCATCAGTGGGCTCTGTGTTGGCTATATCTGAGGATGGGTGTGCTCATAGGGCAGCTGGTCCTGCCCAGGAGGCTGGGAGACTGAAGAGCGGGGTGATGCAACATGTGAGGGATACTGGGCATATCAGGAGGGCTGTAGAAAATGGCTCTTGCCCAAGCGGTCTTCTTTGCTGGGCCTTGTTCTCAGTCACATTGACTCTTTTTCACCGAGAAGTCATCTCAGGGGAAAGTGGGCTAAACTGGAGAGATGAGAGAGCCCGTACAGGAGAGGCTATGGGGGAGAGGATGAGATTTATCATGTAGCCCTGGGACAGAGCATCTTCCGTACATTACCTCAGTCCTTTCTACATTTCTGGTCTGCATTTGTCACGTTGCCTTATAACTTCCCATGCCTGCATCCACTTCCCTCCCTTGCTGGAAAAGGCTCTCCCTGAGGGCAGGAACTGCTTTGTTTTGCTAGGCTCTGGCTTCTGCAGGGTAAATACCAGTGTGTGCTCAATGAGGGTTTGTTGAATGACTAAAAGAATGAAAGAGGAACAGTACTCTTACCCCCATCTCTGCATAGGCTCAAGAATTGCCTATGAACACATAAAGCACATCAATGGAGTGCCCTCACACATAGAGAAAAAGCCCCTGAGAGTTTCTTGGTTCACTTGAACTTGGTTAGCCCCACATGATGCAAGTATGGAGTTATATACAAGTTTGAACCCTGGTTTCTTCACTACATAGCTGTGTATCTTGTTCTGAGCTTCAGTTTTCTTATCCCTTAATTGGGAATGGAATTTCTGCTACACAGAGCTGTTGAGGATCTGATGAGATGCTCTGTGTTAATGTTTTTCAGAAGCGTCCAAAGTGATTCTTTATCTATGAGCTGGGTGAGATGTATGGAGTAACAATGGGTCATAGGTTGCCTGTTACCAATTCATTAGAGAAAAACAATTCAAATGATTTCTTTGGCTTAAAATTCTAAATTGCACATTTTTTTCTTTTCTTAAAAGTTTGGCACATATCTTCTGTAAGTGGTCCTTGTGTAATGGAATTGAATGTACCCAAGTTTTATGGTGTTGATCTGCTCGTTCAGTATTTCACAGATATTTATGGCAATTTTTCCATGTGCCAGATACAGAGTTAGGTAATGAGATACAGCAATGGCAAGAAAGACACAATAAAGATACTCAGGAAGCTTCAATTCTAAGGGGAGAGGCAAAGAAAGCAAGTAAATGAGAAAATAGACTATAGTTGTAAATTGTGATGAATATCGTGAAGGAAATAGAGAGGGAGATGTGATAGAGAATGTTCCACAAAATATACTATCATCTCTGGATAATTTACCTTCTGAACAAATGTGAGAATGAGTGTGTGTGTGACACCTAGCCAGCAACTAAAACATCTGGTTCCAGTTATCTACTGCTGTGAAACAAAACACCTTAAAACTTAGGGGCTTAAAATATTAACAACATGTATTTTGCTCACAAACTAGCAATTTGGGCAGGGCTCAGTGGGGATGGCTCATCATGTTCTACTCATTAACAGCTGGGGGGATCAAGGCTGGGGCTGGGCTCAGCTGGAGGCTCTCTCATTTGTACTTGGGAGGCTGATGCTGGCTGTCAACTGGCTGTCAACCTCAGCTGGGGCCCTGGCTGGGACTGGGACACATGCTTTTCTGAGGGGCTACCTGGCCTCCTCATGGTCTGGGAGCTGGGCTCTAAGACTAAGCTTCCCAAGAGAAAGAGAACCAGGTAGAAGCTGTATCGCCTTGTACAAACTAGCCTTTAAAGTCCTACAAAGTCACTTTGCTGCATTCTATTGTTTAGAGGTTGGTCACTTAGGTGGACCCATATTCAAGGGAGTGGAAACAGACCCTGTCTTTCCATAGGAGAAGTGTCAAAGTATCTGCGGACATATTTCTAAATCACCAACTCCTCAAAGGAAGAGATAAGAAGCATGAGTTTGAAAGACATTCTTGTTATCAAGTACACTTCATCTCCATACATCATCTCCCCTCCTAATTGGTTCCCCTCTGTCTGGTCTTTTACTAGTGTAGCTACCTTATCATGGCCACTGGACTACCCCTCCGATTCATCCTCTGATTGTTCTTCATTTTGTCCCTCTATCCTTCAGGGCCCTTGGCTGTCTGCTAGAAAAAGCCTCATCTCCTTACTCATTCAAAATCTCTCAGTAACTGGCCTCAGCCTCATTCCTTATATATTTTCTAAATCAATGGAGAGAGGCTGAATTTAAGAATGAAACCACTCAGCCAGATAGAGCCAGTTATTTGTACCCAAATGAGTCACATTGTATTTTTCTTTGTCTGCTACTTTCTCTCAGGTTGCTGTCCAATACCCAAATTCTACTCATCCTTCAAATCTCAGGCCCAACCTGCCTCTTACCAGAAGTTTTCTGTGATCAAACCTGATTAATGATAAGAATAGTAGCCAACATTTATTAACTACCCGCCGTATGTTAGCAAGTTCACTAGAAGCTTTGCATTTATTTCCATTAATTCTCACAACAACTTTGCAAGTTATTGTTTCATTGACCAAATTAAGAAACTGAGGCAAAGAGATTTACTCAGCTAATAGGAGGTGCATTCGGGATTCAAATCTGTCTATCTTGAGTCTGAGCTCTTTCTACTATGACATCTACAAAACTCAATGATATCTCTACAAGATACAAAGTGATAAGTAGATAAGTCACAATAAAAAAAGTATTAGGTGGTTCAGAGGTGAGTGATCTCTCCCACCTTCTGAGAGTTGAGCTAATCAGGAACTTCCCTGTCAATAATATGGTGTCACCAAAGCAATAAACAGAACTATTCCAAATTAAAAATATTTGTTTGTCTTTAGCTGTATCAGACTCAGGGCCAGCCATACTTTTATTAATTATTATCATGATTTTTAAGGGTCTCTCAACTACCAACTGGCAAATAATGCCTTAAAGTCTGAGAGTATTAAATATAGAGAACGATGGGCTAGGATTTTGGCAGCTTGGCTGTATGTTCTACCTCAATAATTTTGAAATACAGTTGTATTGGGTTGGATGAAAAATGACCCTAAATTCTCCCCTTTCCTGTAGGCACATCCCTTTGTAATGTGTCTTTGATACCCCTCTCATAACTCCCTTGAATGTGGATGGGACTTGTGAATTCGCTTTGACCAATAGAATGTGGAAACAGTGACATGATGGGAGTTCTGAAACTAGGCATTAAGGAGCCCTGCAGTATCTGCTTCTCCTTCTAATGACTCTACTTTAATACTGCCATGCTGAAAAGAAGCTGGGGTGAAGGACCAAGTAAAGAGAGGCCCAACCACCTCTGTTCTCCCAACTGCCCCAGGGCAGAACCCAGCTCTATCTGAACATTGCTGTGGGAGTGACAACTGAACAATAGCCAACCCACAGAACTTTGAGGAAAAGTAAATTGGTGTTATTTTAAATCACTATTTCTTGATGTGGTTGGTTACGCAAAAGATAGCTATTATGCACAGATGAGATTATATAGGGAAAAGGAAATTTGTAGATCCTTTGGAATACAGGTAAGGAATGGGCTTTGCCTTCTAGGAATTAAGAGAAATGGGATAAGAAAGAAGACTATCTTCAAGAATTCAATAAAGTTGGAAGAAATCAGGCTCATGAAAGATGTTCAGACCAAGAGTTAGCATTCAAATAATGAGTAAGATGAAAATCATAGTATCAGAAAATTTCAGGGTTAGAAGGACCTTTTGGAAACTTGTGGGCCAGGGATGACAAATAGTTTAATCATTCACCAGCTCCAATTGATTGGAAGTGTCTGCCTGGAATACTATGTTGAGAATTCCAAGGCTCTTGTCTATTTTCAGAGAGCTGTGATTGATTAGTGATATCTGCCATGAGTGCAGGTCTTACTTTAATTACTCTGTTTTGCAAAGCTAGTTCCATTCTCAGCACCTTTATCTATGCTGCATAGTCTATTTGGAATGCTGCCCCACCACACCACTGTTTTTCCAGCTGACTCATCTTTTAATATTCACCTTTAATCCCCTTTCCTTGGAGAGGCCTCCCCTGCCTAAAGTAGAACTCCCTACCCACACAATTAATGTCTCTTCATTGCACTTCATTATATTTTTGTGTATTTGTTTTTAATCACCCTTTCTCACCCCTTTCTTACAATATTCATAATGGCAAGCTTCTTGAGGGCAAGGTCATGTCTATTTTTTTCCCAGCTGTTTACCTGACACCTAGCACAGTAAGTACTTGGTACTATTTGTAGAAATGGTGATAGAGAGGTGATTCAGATACCAAATTTTGATATCTTGAACTAATCCAATTTCATCTTCTAAACTACTATGGAGTAGATAGGTCACATTATTTGCTCACACAGTTTGTCAAACTGCAAACTCCTAGTCCAGTGCTATTCTAAACCACCAGATTTCTGAGAACACAGATGTATTTTAGAGATTGTAAGCTCCAGGAGGAAAGGGGCTGAGAATGTGCTGGAGCAGCCAGTTAATTCAGACACACAATCTACTGATGGGGAAAACTAAGAATCAGTCAAGTTTCCTTAAACTTTGTTGTATTAAGCTGATATTTGGCCATGATATGATATATGCTGTTGGGTGGTAACAAGTTATGGGCATGTTAGGAGTATTCTTTCTTGGGCTTTGTCTCTGCCCCTATCAACACAGATGGAATGTTCAAGAGTTGAATTGATGTGTGGTTGTAGCATCCTATACCCCAGGGTGGGGACATATTAAATGGTACAAGAAATTTTCATGGCCCCAAACATCTTTTAGACATTAATATTCTGAAGAGAAGATAAATTAAAGATGAAAAATAAAGATAGGTAAAGATATTTGTCTCACTCTCAAAATTGACATATGTCCAAAGCAATCACCCTGTTTGATGTAGGAAACCTGTGTTCACCCACAACTTCCACAGAGGCCAGACGCATTTCATTCTTCTCAAAGCCTTTCCCTATTAGAAATGATGACTGTTTTCTGAGGTGTCGCCTACTCATTGGGCAACAGAGAACTGGTTAAAGAAGCCACACCCCTACCTATACTATGGGCAAGAAAGAACATTTGGCAAATTTTATGACAGCTGGATTGATAATGATCATTTGTGGGCTTTAGGTTGTAGCAGGACACATTAAAATAATTTTGGTATTTTCTCAGTTAAAATGGTTATTCTCTCTTTATGATAAGTGTTACCTCTCCAGCTCCACCCTGTAGGACAAGAGTTGGCAAATTTTTCTGTAAAGGGCCCAATTGTAAATATTTTAAGCTTTTGGGCCACAAGATCTTTGTTGCAATTCTGCCAGAGTAGTATGGAAGCTGGCATAGACAATA
>NW_011888901.1:3113707-3117210 GCF_000151845.1 Pteropus vampyrus
TTGCTTACTTTCCTCTATTTCATTTTTCTTTCCCTCTTTTCTTTCACTTAAAGCCTGCTAAACACATCTTCCAGATAGATGAGATTTTGCCTTCAAGTTATTTCCAGTGTTTAATTCCTTCTTACTTCCACTTCCATAAGAAAATCCGAATGAAAAGCCAGCTTCTTTGACCCTTTGCCCTCCTTTTCCTGCCTCCTCTTCTCTTGGATTTCAATGGCTGATTGAAAGGTGTGTTAGGTTCACTGAACTTGGTCTTGGCTTCAGTTCCACCCGGAGACAAAGTCTGCTTCCACGTCAATTTCCATATGAAAGCAGCTGAGATCTTTTTTCCCATTTTGGAATTCCAGGCGGCACTCTGGACTTCTCAAACTCAAAAGTTTTTGCCCAACTCCCTGCCCCCACCCCCAACACACATCCTGACCCACCCTAATCTCCTCCTACTCTCCTTTCACTGGCCACCAGCTCTCCAATTCTTCCAGCACACTACTGTGGTCCTGAGAGAATATCTGCGAGCTCAACAGAGACAACTCGATTCATGTTTCTCTGAGGCCGAAGGTGTAAGAAAGGGATTTGTTTATTAAGGTTTGATTCCGGCAGCGGGAGGTGAGAGATCTCATGTAGGATGGGGAGGGAGGGAAGGGTCAATGTTTGTTAAGGTTGAATCTAAGAAAATTGTAATTCCCCTTGCCAGCTATTTGGAACAGATATTATTCGGTTGTCCGTAAATCTGGTTTGGGGTCTTAGGCAAAGTGCCTCTAAAAGTCCGGCTTTACTTCCAAGATGTGGTTTTGCCAAATTGGAAAATGACAACAGAAAAGATGTTTCTCCTTTCCATTGCATTTCTTGTGTAAACGCATGGCCTATTTGGATCCTTAAAAATGCTATTAGCAAAAATAATATCCCCAAACTGAAAGGAAGGTGGGAAGCTTAACTTTGAAAGCCACAGAGATGTGTGTGGGTTGATAAATGGGAACATCACCCCCAGGTCTTAATCCACTTCAAATTCGAATGGTTTCAGAAGTTTCTGGTGGGCAAATCAGCCTTGATTTATTACTGGCTTGTGTTAATATTGGCACCTTGATGTTTCCGCTGGAAAGCCTGTCCAGCATTATACCTGGTCACATTTCGAGTATGTTCTGAACAATGCTTTGTTTCTTCCATTTTTGGAGGAGTAAGGCAATGTGATTTATAGGCTTCTTGTGGTGGAACAAACATTGTAATTGTTTTCATTATGTCTCCTAAAAGAAGTCACTTCCATAGTGGGCTATAATAGTTTGGAAGCCTATAAATATCACTATAATTTGGACGCCATGAAATTGTCTCTAATTCCTGCTATAGCTATGAAGAACTACATGTCCATATGCATGAAAGAGTGTGTACGTGTGTACACACGCACATGGACATCTGTGGGTTTTTATGAGTGTGCCAGTACCTGCGAGCAATGTATATGTGTGCACATGGTATATTTTCAACCGTGTATGCATAAGGGTATGTGCGTATGTATGTGTGAGTATGTGAGATATATATGTACATGGAATATGCACATGGATGTGCACATTCATGTATAATTCATAAAAGTAAGTGGGCATATGTGTCAGGGAGTAGATAAATGTGCAAATCAGGCCGTGGAGCCCATCCAGTAAGAACCCTAGCATCATCGTCCCAGCAGCCAAAAGCTTTCAAGACTCTGTTATAGTTGCATTCCCGGTGGGCTCCAGACCTCAGCCTCTGCCTTGAGGTATACTACGCTCTCCTGAAAGGAGAAATTATTAAAATGAGGAATGTCTGCTGTTGCGAGCCCAAACTCTACTAAGTTGTGTTGGCCAGGTCCCCAAGAAACATTCTGGACATCACTGGAAACACAGGCCCTAAGCAAAAACATATGCGCCTGCCTCTCTCTGCCTTAGAATCTAATGACTTTTAAGGAAATGGATCTATCTTTGTGTAGAAGAGTGAAGGAGGAAAAGCTGCATCAACCCCACTGTTTGCAGTGAAGGTGCCTGGTGTCATTTATTATGCTGACCAGGTACCTTCCATATGGATTACAATAAAATAGTCTGCTCTTGTTTTATCTTGCAGGCCCTTTATTGTCCTACATCGGGCCTTGGTAATTAATTTATACATAGAAAGGTGACGATAAGGAGGAAGAGTTTAAGTATTGTGACACTTTTAGTATTGATCATGGAATAGATTAAGAGAGAGCTAGGAGGAATTTCTTCATGGGATCAAATTCTCCCTCTTTCTCTAATCTCCAGAGACAGCCAGCAGCAGTAGACACCAACATTTGTCAATGCAACAATTTCGACTCTAGAGCAAAAAACCTCCCATCTCAGAAATTTTGCATCTAACAAATCACTGCATTTTGTCCTTAAATTAATCCTGTGGCAACATTTTGGCAGGATTGTTGGACTGTGGGATAAGGAGATGAAGAATTTTCAAGAAAGGATTTCCCGCCCCCAACTGCTGCACACGGAACAGCATTGTCCAGGGAGAAGTGAGAATGATTAATCACGTCCAGTTCCCTAGGACACACTTCCCCCTCCCCCTCTCCCTTTCCATTCCCTCCCTCTTCATAGGCCTCTATGACAGGGAGAATGATTTACTGACTAGTTGAGGATAACAGATATCAGGTCTTCTGTCCAATCTAGATTGGTGTCTTTTAAATAAACAGGCTTGGCCTTGCCTTAGGCCCTAACACCATTGGCTTTGTTGTGGCCTTTATCCTGAGCCATTTGTCTCAAATCCCAGGTTTTATTTGCTTGGTTCCTGACCCCTTGACTTACTCTGAGGCCAGACCCAGAGTCTCAGACTCCGCTGAGCCTAAATTCATGGACTTGTATCCCCAGGCTGACTTTTGTTTTCTCACTTGCCTTTCTGGTTCTTCTGTTTCAGAGCTCTCTGCAGAAGCACTTTGCATGATCCAGCCCAGCGGCTCTGCTGGGCTCTCATTAGTTTAGAGTTGGAACCCCAACTTCTGGCCAGTTCCAGCTGTGTTCTGAGAATTACTACAGGAATGAGATTTAGTAAAAAATAAAGAAGAAGACAATGGTTTGTTGAGCATCTATATCATGCTAAGTGCTGTGCAAAGGAGCTTTGTATATGTTACCTAACACAAGATGTGTATTGTATTTCTCAATTAACCTTCAGAATCTGAATCTAAGAGAGTTCCTCCACTCACTGGCTGTGACCTGCCCAAGGTCACAGCCAGTGAGTGGAAGAATCCAAGTTTAATCCAACATCTGACTTTTTTAAATCTTACTTTTTCCAATAATCTTTATCCCAATCACATCGCAATTTGCTGAGCGTGTGTATCTGCCGAACTGTGTATCAAATAGTTTGTCTATATTGCTTTTTTACACTTAAAAAATGAGGTATTCACATACTATAAAATTCGCCCTTTAAAAATGTACAATTGAGGGTTTTTTTTTTTTTTTTGTATATTCTCCCTTTCGTGTAGCTGTCACCCGTATCTAACTCCACAATATTTTCATTTCCCCTAAAAG
>NW_011888901.1:3117260-3193517 GCF_000151845.1 Pteropus vampyrus
TTTTTGGTATATTCACAATGTCGTGTAGCTGTCACCATTGTCTAACTCCACAATATTTTCATTTCCCCTAAAAGTAACAACATACCCATTAGCAGTCTTCTCTCTTTCTAGCCTCTGAAAACCACTTATCTGCTTTTTATCTCTTTGGAGTTGCCCATTTTGAATATTTTATTTAAATGGAATCATAGAATTTGTGGCCTTTGCATTTGGCTTCTTTCACTTAGCATAAAGTTTTCAAGATTCATCCATGTTATAGTATGTGTCAATACTTTATTCCTTTTTATGTCTGAATAATATTCCATTGTATGGATATACCACATTTTGTTTTTTAAAGATAAACTTCACAACTACTCTGTAAGGGAGGTGCAGTTATCACCATAGGTAAACTGAGTCATAGAGAGATTAAATGGCTCGCTTTAGGTCATATTGTAAAAAATGTCTGCAAAATATAATAATTTTGCATTTGCGTTTTCAGTTCAAACTGCTTACCTTCCAACCCTAGCAGACAGTGGCGCCGGCTTGTAACCACGATGTGACATTGATACAGGATGCTATCAATGCACATTACACCAGAGCATCACACAGGTTGTCCCTTCCCAGAGCCCTCCCTAGTCTTCATTTAAGGATTCCACTGCACAATCTTCCTTCACGAGGCGTCTCAGACCCGCCCCCTAAGCCTTGAACCCTGTAGTGGCCTCTTGGGCCTCAGTATTCTTGCAGCATGATCTGGGACCCCAGTCTGGCAGGGGAGAGTAGGTGGAGAGAAGAAGCCCTTCTCTGGTGGGACATTTAATTATCCATATGTTTCTGATTCATTTACACTGGATGCAGTATGTCCATTCAAGTCCTCATCCTCAGAGTTGAGACAGTTGCAGTTTTTCCTTCCTGACAGAAATTCCAAGTGCCAAGTTGTTTATAGAGAATAAAATGATAAGAACTAAAGAACAGATTATATATTATTGCAACTTTTTTTATCGACAAAATTATATTTCATGTCTACTTCTAACAGCTCTAGTCTGTCTTTATGATTATAAAATAGTGACTAATTACTCACTGCAAAGCCTGTACAATAAAGCACAGTTTCGGCCCCGAAGTCACCTTCATCTAGAGTGGGACATAGAATGTGCCCAGGAAAAACCACCAGTCATGGCACTCTTGGCTATACACTGGTGTTCTGGTACAATGAGGGACACTAGAGCAAGAATTCCGAATGTGTTCAAGACAGTCAGACATTGCTACTTTGAATTGCCCAATTTGGTGGCCAAGGATGTGGGCTCAGAGACAGAGAATTAAAAATTAAGCTAGCATCTGGGACAAATTGTGCTACACCTGGGCTTAAGAAATGTGTCAATTATTCAGCTCAAAATTTGGATGATTTTGAAGGTCCAGTTTTAAAAGGTAAATTAGAAACTTTTCATTATGATGATAGCTATCATTTATTGGACTCTTGTGATCAGGGAATGTTCTATAACATAAGGAAAGTACTCAGAGAAGTTGAATGACTTACAGCTAGCAAATGACAAAGCTAGGGTTCAGTCCTCGTGTAGCCCATGCTTATTTACTTACTCATGTTATACCATACAGATTTTCAGATATTGTGTTGACAAAGAGGCATCTGTGCACGATTTCATCCCAGTCATCTTGACTTTTGATTTCTTGATCTGTATATATGTGAGGAATGTAACACAGCCTGGTTATGTTTCCTTGCTCTAGCCTAAAATGTAGACGTTGAACACAAAGCTAGATTCAAAAATTTGAGAGATTGGTGTCTCTTCTTGGGGCTTTAAACAGTAGTTGAGTATATGCTCTCCACTCATATCTATGAATTTTTATGCCATAATCGTGTGGCTGAATTTTTCTGTAATTGCCCCACTATTTAGTACTGGTATTTATCTTCATATTTAAGAAGTTACTTTTTCAGTAGAAAGATCTCATCATTTAAGTAGAAATAGATATTGTTATTTTACAGTTTTTTGTGCATCCTGACATCTTAGTTCATAATATTTACTGGAGGAGTGAAAATGTGTGTGCTTGTGTGTACACGTGCCCTTGTGTGTATGTGTGTGTAGGTGTATGTACGTGTGTATGTGCACATGCATACACACAACTTTTGTTATTGGAAGAGAATGAGCAAGCTAGGGAATTGTAAGTGGTCTGTCATAGGGAAATCTTTTGTGGGTCTGGTGAGGTCTACATGGAGACCGTGCTACAAGGATCTGTGGCGCAGGGGTGCAGTAGGAGGGCAGGAGAGAGCTCCTCCCCTGACCTTTCCACCTGGGATCCTGGCACCAACACTGACATTCCAAGCATCCTCTCTGAGGGTACCATTTAGGATATGAGGCCACTCACATCAAGCCAGGAAATTTTATCCATATGTTTCTGATTCATTTACACTCATAAAAATGTAATTTTAAAGAGCAACATGAGATGCAATAAGCTTTCGAGGCTCTCTCTCCTGCTCTGTGTGTCTGCTTGGGGGAGTGGACAGAGCCATTTTGCCAAAAAGAAATGAATTCAGACAGCAGGATCCTGGACCCCAGGGGCAGGAATGCCAGTAAGGCTCAGATGGTCCCCTGCCAGTGGAAGGGTACTCCAACAGTACACCACCAGGACAAAATTGTGCCCAAGATCTGGCTTCTGCCCTTCCCCAAGGAGCACTGATGCAATAACCCAATTAGAATGATGGCTTTTTTTTTTTCTGGCTATTTTTATTTTCTCTATTTCTCATCCTTTCATTTGTTCTCATCGCCCTGGGAGCACTGATTCCCCTGCTCTGCTTACTGCTCAAAATATTTGCTGTTCTTATTGTATTTTTGTTCCTTCAGATTAGCTCATCATGAGCCAATTCATTTACTCCCTCTGTTTTTCGTTTTCATTAACTGATATATTGCAAATTGCCTGAAAATACAGAAGCTCTGTTTCATTCTCAAATCCATATTGCCTTGCAGGCAATTTGGCTCAAGAACTGTCTCTTGGCCTCTAACATGTTTACCTAGTTTTGCAATCATACTCTGCCCAGTCTATTCTTGTCTGTTTTACTGGCCAGCCCTGGTTGATTTCCTCTTTGCTGCTCTCAGAGATGGTGGCAGAGGTCTGCTCCTGTTATGGCATCATTTCCAAGTTATGGGAATTAACTAAACAATGCTGCTTCACATTCAGGGAAGGATAGTAGCTTTGGAAGCACACAGATTGACAAACTAATCCTGACCTTTCCACTTCTAGTTGTATGTCCTTGAGCCTCGGTTTCTTCCTTTGCATAGTGAAGATGATAAAATCCTTCACATAGGGTTGCTGTAAGAATTTAATAATGCCATGTTGTATATGTCTCTGTAACCACATGGGCTAATGCAGTGCCAGGGATACAGGAGGGACCATTTCAGGTTACTGTCAATGTTCTTCAGCAAAAAGCCCACTAAGAACAAACCTGTAGTTAAGAAAGTTGAGTTTATTAGTCTTTGCAGTGAGGGAGAACATAGTCTCAGAGAAATCATGCAGCATCTCAGTAAGAGGGTGTTTGAAGGAACCTATGATAGGATTTGGGCTTTAGTTGAGTTATTTGGGGGAAGAATCTAAGTAAGCTGGGGTTCGATGCTGTCAGAAAGTGAGGTCATTCTATAATTATGTATCTCAATAAATCTGATCTTTAAGGGAGAGAGACTAGATAGAGGATAAAGCTGTAATTGGTAAAGAAATAGCAGTCACTCATTCTGGCCCAGTGATGGGGATGTTTGCTGTGTTGTGCATGAGTGACCTTGTTTCTGTCCCTGCTTAGACACAATTATGAAGTGGCCTTGCTTTGTCTCATTTTATCATGATCTCAGAGTAGCCTTGTTTGAGGTTGGTATTCTCTGAGTTGTTCATATCTGGAAGGAGAATAGCCATGTTTAGCTGTGAGTGCCAGATCAACTTCTGAATGCCAGGGGCTGCTCTTTTTTCTTTCTTGCTAGCTTTCTCCATTTCTCTCTTTCAGAAGGACAGCAAGCTGGCTTTCAAGTTAAGGACAAGCAACCCACATGCCTTGCTATAACATCAAATGACCTTCATAGAACCCAAAGTCTGTGAGAAAGTGGTTACTTTGATTAGAGAACAATTCAGGCAGAAGGGAGAGAAATTAAAGGCATTGGGGAAAGGATTAAACATTGTCTGAGTTCTTCTAGATAAGAAGGACATTAAGGGTCCCAGGGGTCTGGACATCACCAGAGGCTGCAGAGCATGAAGTAATCATGAAGTAATCTGGTGGCTGGGGGCAAAGTCAAACACAGTGGATCTAAGCTAAGTGGAGAGGCCATGCACCAATGTGAAAACAAGTTCAGGTGACCAGGGAAACACCAGAAGTAACAAGATAAAGTAAGAGGTATGGGAACTTTGGAAAAGTTTTATAAAAGCACCAGAAGGGAGTAGCAAGGAGATTCTTGGACATCTTGGTCCTCACCTACTTGATGAGATGGAAATCTTGAAGATGCTGGATCAGTTCTCATAAATATGGCACATTAGAAAACCATGCGAGAAAACATTTGCCTGAAAGTGAGAAAGATGGGAGGTGACCATATTATCGATATTCTTAAATAGCCTCCCTGTCTCCCATTCCACACATTTATTTGTTAAGATTAATGAATTATGATGGTTAGGCTTCTGGGTAGTATTGAAAGATTGATGTTGCCTGGAAATCTTTCTACCCTGAATCACAAAGATGAATTGCCTCCATCTTTAACAAGTCTTGGAGTCTCTTCACAAACTACTGTAGACTGAATATTTGTACTTCCTGCCCTTCCTCACAAATTCACATTTAGAGGTGGAGCGTTTGGGAAGTGATGAGATCCTGAGGGTAGAGCTCTCATGAATGGGATTAGTGCCCTTATAAAAGAGACCCCTAAGAGCTCCCTTGCACCTTCTGCCATGTTAGGACACAGACAGAAAGTGGTCATCTATGGACTAGGAAGTGAGCTCTCACCAGACACTGCATCTTTAGGCATCTTGATCTTAGACTCCCAGCCTTCAGAATTGTGAAAAATAAATTTCTGTTGTTTATAAGCTACCCAGTCTATGGTATTTTGTTATAGAAACCAGAAAAGACTCCGAAACAAACCTGTTATGTTTGCAAAGGATGCCACTCTTCCTCCTTAACATGCCTCATAATTTACCATCTGGCTGATACATCTGTAATGAGGATATTTTCCTTAGCAAAGTCAATGCCAAAAACTGCCCTTTACTTGGACCTACTTTTGCCAGTGTTCACCATTTTGCTGTGGGCAGAAAGGACAAGTAAGCAACTTCTGCTGAGACAGTCTATGGCCCAGAGTCCCTCTTAATTCCTTAACTGTTTCTCTAGACTCTTCTAGATTCTCTGTCTTGTTACTGACACTCTTATCTGTGCCTTTAATCTCTCCCTCTCAATTGATTCCTTCTTATCAACAATTAAATAAACTTTTTAATTTAAAAAAGGTACAGTTCTCCTTGTATACTATTTTCCTCCAGCTATAGTTCTATCATTTTCTATTTCTTCACAGTCCCAATTTTTTTTCTCAGAATGTTATCTACCCTACATCCTCATCCCATTTAGTCCCCACTTCCTGCAGTCTAACTTCTACCTCTGTCACTACCTAGAAATTCTCCTGCTACATGCATCTAGGATCTCTGCTCCTAGAATATTCAGTACCCCTAAATCTCAACTAAGCAGGATGCCTCCTCTGAGCTACAGAACCATGTACCCAGTTCTGACAAATGATTTCTACCTGTTCCCTCAAATTATGTGAGTTGGGGCTTAAAACTCTTTCCTTTTCTAAGCTGCTCTTCCATGTTCCCCATCTCAGAAAATGACATGACCATTCATCGAGTTGTTCAAATGACAGACCCAGGATATCCTCATTAGTTCCTGTTTCCTCGCCCTCCAATTTCCAACATTCAGCTAGTCACTGTGCACTCTCTAAATATCTCTTTGGCCATTTCAGGCCACAATCTCTATTTGCCTGGCTGACTGCAGCAGCCTCTAGTCTACATGCCTCCTGTCTTTCCAACTTGAGACTCGTTCTCCATTCTACAACCAGAGTGAGCTTTTGAAATAAAACTCCACTCTGGTACTCCTACTTTAAATCCATCATTGGCCCTGATTGACTGTGGAATGAAGTTCAAACTCTGAAACATGATTTCAAAAGCCTAGTCTAGCCTATTCTATAATAGCTACATAAATCTGAGATTTAGTTTCTTCATCTGTAAAATGGGAACAGTATCATTTGATCTTCTTTTTCCATAATTCAGATGAAATGCCATCAAATATGTAAAATATAAAGTGCTTTATGAAGTTAGGAATGATGATCCACTGCTTACTACATATCTGTTAAGTGGATGAATGAATTGTTTCTGTCACTTTGTTCTCCTATTTAAGCCCACCAGATGGGAGGGAGAGCAGAGCAGTAGGGGAGACAGTTCTTAGCCCCTTAAATTTGAAGGTTGCTGCTTCACAATCTGGGACCAGCATGTTTAGTGCTGACTTTCCTTCTCTTCAAGTGTCTTTATTGTATCCATCCGTAAATCCAGCTGTGGAAGAACCACTTCAAATAAGCTCTCCTCAGCATATATCACCACCCCCTGAGGAGCGCGTGTTCTGTGAAGTTAAGAGAATAAATATAGATCTTTCTAGAAGGGGAGAAAAAGGAAGGACTTTCACTTTTATTCAATTATCACTTCAGCAGCTGTCTACATGACTTGGAAAATTCCCCTCACATCTCTCGATGGATTCTCCATTGTCAAAATCCTCATTCTCACCGGCTGACAGAGACTGGTCTTTAGTGCCAACAATATTTGATGTCGAAAAGCAGAAGGAGGTGACACCAGGATCTCTTACTCCACATTAATCTCTTCATTATTTCTGACATAGATATTATAACGTTGTCACAGATTTAATAGAGGATAATGGTAATACAATTCTAATGCATTAGGTGTGATCTGGGGTGACTATAGTCTAAATTTTTAATATAAAACAGATATTCTGTATGTGAAGGTAAATGAGCTTGAACACAGACTCACACAATGACTATCACAAAGGCACTGCCTTCACAATAGGGAGTGAGAATGAGCTTTTCATTACTGGATATGATTGACATCTTTTTGTGTCCATTCATGGCTGCAAAACTCTCAGTGTCACAGCAGAGAACACGAAAAATTTCTCCAACAGCTGTGATGGAGACTTTAAGGCATGGAGTTATGGAAGCTTGAAGTCAATTGTTTCCAAAAAATGCAAAGCAAAATGAAATAATTTTGCACTTTGCTGTTAGTCAAGATGTTTCCTTCTAAGGCATTTTTTTTTTTCACCCAGTCATATCTAAATGATATATAACTTTCCAATAGCCACAGGTGGTAGGTGTCTGTTCCAAGGATTTCCCTTTTAAATGTTTCCAGCAGGCCCCCATGGAGCTAAAGAAAGGAGAAAATCTCTTCCCAGTTCTTTAGCTCCAAAGCCACTTTAGTTTCCTAGTTTCCTAGAACTAACTTATCTTTCCTTTTTTTTTTTTTGTTTTTTTGTTGTCTTTCATGTGGGTTTTGCATCTGGACTTCTTCTCTTTTCCCCATCTCCAAGGATTAGGAATTCAGTTCTGTCTGTTAATCTTTAACTTGATACTTACTCCCTTGAGTTGATTTTTTTCAAAATCAGTCTTTCTGACCATAGTTAAAAGAGGCACAGCACCTTCTTTCCACCGCTGTGCCTCTAAAGGCCCTTCTCAGGTGGGCCTAGACCATGATCCAGGCCCTGCTTGTCTTGCAAGAAAGATCAAGTGACAATGCAGGTCATGAGGACAGGGTCATGAAGACCATTTTATGGATGGGAACCGGGGTCTGGAAAGGTCACGTGAGTAGACCATCTTAACTCCTCAAGTCAATACTCTGATTCATGGGAGATAAAGGAAAAAATTAAAATAGAGATAGTTTCCTACATGTTTCATAACCAAAATATTTCAGAACACATTAAAATAGATTCACACACTTGCTGTGAGTTTCCTTAAATTTTGGCTAGAAGAAGTTCTTTCTTTAGACATATTTCTTGAGAGTTTCTCCTGACTCTAACAAGGGTAAACTACTGAGACCTGGCAGGAAAATTTATTGCCATAATGGAAAAAAAAAAAAAAGAGAGAGAAAAACAGCAAAAATCTGTCATAATATCTCATAAACGTGAAATATAATAATATATCTTGCAAAACCATGAACTCTCTAGCAGGTTTATAATGGATTAATTTTCTACTTAGGTTTATTAAGAGAAAGAAAGACCATTCTAGTTTGTAAATCAGTATTTGCTAGGACACTAGTGAATTTGACTCGTCTTTCTTAAAAATACTAGATTTAAAATGAAAGTCAAGAGAAGAATCATCTAATTTTATAAAACTGAAGTGGCATATTCAAATTGTAAAAACACATTTTATCTTAGAAATTGCCCTTTCACACTGGTCACTTGAGGCATGTCGTTAATTAGATACTGGGGAGAGCAAGAACTGAATATATTTAAGTTCTAGATAGTGAAGCTTGAGAATGAAGACTGGGTGGAGGGGACGGGAGAATTGCAGCTGGTCAGACAGCATTGTTAACATTGTTGTAATGATCACTGCATATTGAGTTCTTACTAGTGCCAAGTGATTTATAAATATTATTTTTAGTTGTTTTTTCACAAAAATACTGTAATATTGCTATTATTATTCCCATATTGCAGGTGAGGAAAAAGAGCTGGAACAATTTGCCTAAGGTTAAAAAGTTTCTGTGGTAGGCAGCTTCTGACAGGCCGCCCTATGTCCCTCTCCTCATGTTCAGCCCCTGTGTCATTCTACCCTTTTGACTGTGGGCTGGACCAATCGCTTTCTTCTAAAGAACATAACATGATAAAAGCAATGGACTATCACTTCCAGATTAGGTTATAAAAGACTGTGATTTGCATCTTCTCTCTCTCTCTCTCTCTGGTCCTTTCTCTTCTCCCATTTGAGGGAAGTCTCCAGCTAACAGTTCATGAGAAATTGAGGACTCAGTCCAACAACCACAAGGAATTGAATTCATCCCATAACCACATGTGTGAACTTGGAAGTTGGATTTCTCAGCTGAGTTTTCAAATGAGACCACAGTCCCAGCCAATATCTTGATCGCAGCGTGTGAAAAACCCTGAGCTAGAGGAACCCAGCTAAATTGTGCCAGATTTCTGACCCACAAAAGCTGTGAGACAATCTGTGTCATTTTAATCTGCTCTATTTGGAGGCAATTTGTTATACAGCAATAGATAACTAATGCAGTTACAAAGTAGCTAAAGTAGCATTTGAACCAAGAACTGAGACTTCCAAACTTATCTTCTTCCTTCTATATTACCCTTACGTTACTTTCAACATTTATTGAACATTTTTTATATGATGGCCATCATGTTAGACACTGGAGATACAAAGGCACAGTTCCCTTAGAGGAAGGATAGATTTTCCTGAGGAGTTAGGATTTGAATTTCACTTTGCCTCAAATGTAGGGCAAATGAAGGAGAATGATCACATCCTAAGCTTGGGGAATGGTGTGAGCATGGATATAGAAGCTGAGACCAGCTTGGCCTATTATAAATGGGCCATATAGGCCATAGTAAAGGGTTCTTATCTCTGACTTAAGAAAAAATGAAATGAAAGCCTGATATGCCCTCAGGATATAACTAAAAAGCGCCTGGACTCTCTTTCTCTCTCTCCCTCTCTGTATGTATGTACACACACTCATACACACATATATAAGCATTCTAAAAAATAAAATGTGTTACAATAGAAAAGACTCTGAGAAGTAATCTCTCAAGATTCTTTGAATTGATATTAGTCGATTTCCATAGTATATTGTTAAGTAATAAAGCAAAGTGTGGGGTAGTAGTATTCTAGCTATTTAATAAGAAGCCCTGAATCTTTGGGACAAGGTAGAGGAGAGATGTGGAGAGTACAGGATGGGAACTAGGCTACTCTGAATGTAACTTGTTGTATAATTTTACTTTTAAATTTTATAAACGTCTTAATCAAATTAAAGGTAAGTAAACATTAAAATTGAAAATAAAGTGAAACAAATTAATCTAATTGCACCTAAAACTAAAAAAAATATAAACCAAGGGCTGTTTGAACAAAGTCCTATTACTGAGCATGCATTGAATATATAATCTAATAACAAATAGAATGACTCCACTCAGTATTTCCATGCTAGAAGTAATATTGCTGTTATAAGTTTGAAAATGATTTAATGAATATGATAAGGTAAACCAATTAAGTTATGCCAATGTTATTAGGGACCACAATTTTCCATGTAAGAGAAAATAAATGTGATATGGCAAGATGTGCCTCTCTCACTTTTTTACATTATCTGTCCTATACCTGAAATCAGCAATTTCTCCAGGAAGCTCTGGTTTGTCTTAGTGGGAAGTGATATTTAAAAAACATAATCTGGTCAATAGAGAATACTAAAAAAAAATCTCTCACTTGTGTCCTTTTATTGCCCATGATTCTGGATGCAGCTGTTTTGGTTTAGTTTTACCTCCAGCTCACAATGAGAATAGTAGATGAGTTTAGAGGGGGTGAGTGCTGTCAGATGGTAAAGGGCATTAAATGCTTGTTAAATAAATCTGGACATTATCTGTCAGTGGAGAGGAACAGTTGAAGATAACCTGACTGAAGTGCCTGCAGTCGACAGCAACAAAGGATAATGTTTAATATAATACACATACGTACTTAAGTTATGTCATCTGGGTCTAACACTAGGGTTCATAATTTCTTTTTTGCCAGTGTTCCATAACCCAATTATAGAATGAATTTTGCAAATACTACTATTATTATTTGCTATGCCGTTGGACCCACTTGAGCTTCTGGGCTTAGCTCAGGAGGCTTTTAGTTTATCTTTTTTTGGTATTGCTTTATTATCACAATTTTAGTCAAATATGTATTGAACTTTAAATATGTGAGTAAAACTATGCAAGACAGCGCAACACTTTGCACTAAACCATAATGTCTCTAAATTTACTTCTTAGGAAATGTATTTACTTACAAATTGTAGAAATAATACACCTAGGAAAAAGAATGATTGATATAGTATGAAATATTAATAATTGAGATAACCATGGTTCTCCTACCCCCACTTTCATTTCCTAACGATTTTTGATTTTTTCATTGGTGACCGCCATAATTCTAAATAATAGACCAGTAGTTCTTGATCTATAGACTCCCTTATTTGGAAGATGAATAATTTAACTCACCTACACATACTAACTTTACCTTCCTTTCTATGGCTCTTCTGCAATTGTTGGTTAAATTATTACTTTCAGTTGTATTGATGATCTTTAAAATGATAATGGACACACTGAAACCTTTAATTTTAGTTCTATCTGTTTTAGACACAATCTCTTGATTCATCATTATTCAGAAATAAGCTATTACCTCTATATTATTTTCCATTTTTCTCCCACTGTTCCACTTTCCATCCTCCATTAACATTATTATTTTTATATCACCAAAGTTTTGCATTGATATTCTGTTCAGTAATTATAATTATGATTTAATTGCTTTTTCTATAGTTTTATTCCAAATGTTAAAAATAAATAAAATTTACAAAATAATTATAAATATTGTTAACTACATAACTAAATAGTAGGATTAGATTCAGGTAATAAATAATGTGCTTTGCTTTTGATTCATGACTTTCTTATGCTTTTTCATTTTTACTGGAGCTTATATTTGTATTTCTTTTTATTTTTTCTTTTTGACAAAGAAGCTATACCATTTTAGCATGGTATCTAGATCTTTTAGCTTCTGCTAAATCACAATATTTGTTGAATAAAATGTATTTTTTTTAAGAACTTTCCTTGGGACCCTTCAACTGTCGGTTCCAGTTTATGTCAAGCCGGTATTGCTTTAACTGCACTTATAGTAGTTTCCTCATTTCTTAGAGTCTATGTCTTATCTCTCAGATTCTTTTTCAATTACTGAAATATATTCTCAAGTAATTTTTTTTTCATAAAGAGTGTGTGCTAGGTAAACTTTGTGGCCTTATAGGTATGAGCATATTTATTTTCATTCTTCATTGATAGTTTTTCTGGGTATAGAATTATAGTTTCAATATCATTTTCCTTCAGAACATTAAAGGTGTTGCTTCACTATCTTCCAGCAGTCAATCTTGACTCTATCTTTCTTTGGTTCTGAAAAATTTCTCTTCTATTCTTTCATTGATTATTTTTCTCCCTTCATGTTCTCTTTTCTTTTTTAGCTGGAACACCTATTATGTAGATGTTGACCTCTTGGATTATGCTATGTTTCTTACTTTTTAAAAATTTCATATTTCTATTTCTTTGTTCTTTTGCTGTACTTTTTAGTAGCTTTCTCTAATAATTTCTTTTAACACTTTGTTTTTATTTAGGCCACCTTATTTTTAATTTCTAATATTTATTTTTAGAATTATTTTATTGAACTCCTGTTTAGTTCTTGTTTTGTAGGTTTCTTTACGCATACTTTTTATTATTAATCTTAAAATCTGCCTTTGCTCTGAAGTCAGGCATTCTCTGGTCCTTTCCTTCTGTATCGCTGATCTTTAGTTATCTTTTCATATTTGTGAATGAAGCACAGAGATGAGTAGTGACAAATTGGACAATTATGATGTGGGTGAGCTGAGTGAGGCCCATTAGAGGAGGGGGAAGACTTGAAGGAGAGACCAGAGACAAACTGAGGGGAGAGGGAAAGGCCCAGTAAAATCTTCCTCCCCAAGCAGGGGCCCAAGCTTGTGATGCTCGAATGATCCCAGAGCCAAAGCTGTTCTGTTTTTCTAGAAATAATATGGCCAAGGCAATAGACTTAACTTTGTAAAGTGTCAAGCCTTGAGGCAAAAAGAGCAATGAAAAAGACAAAGAAATAAAAAAAGACAAAGCTCACTGGTAGAAAAACAAAAAAAAACAAAAAAAAAACAGGGCAGAGTGTCCTATCTGCTGATGGTCTGTGAAGTTCCGCTCTGAATGCAGCTGGCTTCACGTCTCCAGCTGCCTTGTGTGTTTATGCCTTAACTCTGAAAATGTGAAACTGTGTTTTCCCGTCAGGAGAAAACCTTCTTGACAGTTGCGAGTGCTCGGCGGGAGTGTATGGAGCAGGGCTGTGCCGGCACAACGATTAGGCCGAGTGCTCTGCTGGCTGACAGTCTGTCACTCCGGGGTTAATCCAGGCCCCAGCAGCTCTGCAGGAAGAAACTCTGCTGGACAGACTCAGAGAGAGAGAGAGAACAGCCTTATTCTCGCTCCCGAGTCTGCTTTAAAGAAGGGGTCCTGCCATTGGAGGAAGAGGCCACATTCTCCATGGGACTAAAATAATCGAAGAAAATCTGCTCACGTTTCAGTAGAGAAATGACATTTTTTTTTTTCCATTTCAGCACTCAGAATTCTAGTATGTGCCTGAATGAGGTGGTTTCCAGATGTCCACGACATTTATATGAAGGACTGAAATGAAGTAATTGGAGCTAGCATTTTTGTTGCATGCACTATTACAGGCTCTGTCATAAAGTGCTTTCAGCACATTATTTCATTCAATCTTCACAGCCTTCTTCAGAGAAGGTTATTGTCTCTATTTCACATGTATGTAAGTAGAAGAGCCAAAATTTGAATGCAGTTCTGTCATGCTTCAGTATGCTTTTTCTGTTAACATCTATGTTTATCAAAGTATAGTGTACCTGTTAAGTACTGCATTAAAATCATCTTTCACTATTAATTAGATTATTTTAGGTAAATTAACCTCTTTAGGTTTCAAATTTATCTGTAAAAATGTAAATAATAATAATAATAATAGCAACAGTATCAACTTTATGATTTGTCGTATGGGTTAAATACATATATATATTTATATTTATATATAAAACAGTACATACATTGTACATAGTGCACATTTGATAAATATGTGTTGAATAAATAAATGAAAAACAATGATAGTCTTATAGAACATCCATTTCATATAGCAAGGTTTCTCAACTTTGGCACTACTGACATTTTGGATTGGACAATTCTTTGCTATGGGGGCTGGTCTATACATCATAGGATGTTTAGCAGTATCCCTGACCACTACCTACTGGATGTCAGTAGCAATGCTCTGTCCCCCAACCCGCCCAATTGTTTTATCCAAAAATTTCACCAGACACTGCCAAATATTCGCTGGGTAGCAAAATTGTCCCACTGAGAACCACAGTCTTAGAAGGAAACAGTCCTGCCTAGGACAACATAGAGGAGCAATCTGTACATAGTAAATAGTTTAGATAGTTAATAGTAAATAATTTAGACTTTGCGGACTGCACGATCTCTGCTGTAACTACTCAACTCTATCATTGCAGCATGAAAGCAGCCACGGACACAAATAAACTGATGAGTGTTACTGTGTTCCAGTACAATTTTATTTACAAAACCAATCTGGCTCATAGGTTGTCATCTACGGTCTCCTACAAATGCAGAATGAGCAATAGTGCAGCACCTTTCTTAGATATGCACTACTGTTACTGTGTCATACAGCCTGAGCCTGGCCTTACATATAAGCAGAGGGGACTTTGTCTACATGTGGGCTGTGAGAAGGGCCCCTGTAAAGCCCTTTGCCTCATAGGCTAGGTATGATACCTACAATATCACAATAGAAGGGTATTCTTGTGGAGACTCAAGCATGGCTTTGAGCAATATCCTCTCCATGAGAGCACATACCCATAAGAAGGCTAGAAGGCTAGAAGATAAAGCTTTTTCACTGTGGACCACTGACATGTGAATGAGTTTTTCCTTTAAGGAATTCTTGATCCTCTGTAGCCACCAAACTTAGAAAGATAAGGGAATGAGGCAGGAGAACAGACACATATGTAAAACTGCACAGCAGGGACCCTGAACACAAACTTGTCTGACTTCTCAAATCTACCTATAGAGAACATCTCCAGTTTAGACTGAAGAGGAAATGGTACAGACGTCAACTCTGTTATTTGGCAAGGGTGTAATTAGGCTTACAAATAGACCTTTATTAATAAGGAGCACAGAAATCTTTCTTTAAATAATACCCTACAACCATTGTGTCAATTGCCTGCAGATTAAAGCATGTCCTTGTCATTAAGATAATGTTCTACATATCTATCTCAATAGAACACAAACATCAATGTGCCACAAACACACTCTCACAGTGTCACAGTTAGAATCCTTGCTAAGTGTAAGCAAGAGGGTGGTAGATGAAAAGTGAAAAGTTTGAATTAGATTTGTTTGGGATCCAAATGTCTTACTTCATTTAGCTCATATCTACCTCCTGTTAAACAAGGAAACATGTAAAAATATCTCTGACATGAGGATATACTTTCTTCGTGACATTACTATTTTAGTTTCCAGTCCAGATTGAAAAATCAATGAAATATAAGCAGCAATCATGGGAAAATTCAAAATTCAACATTCTTTAAAGGGGCCAACTTAGCTGTTGGATCCATTTTGTCTGTTTGCTCTATCCCCTTATTTCTGCCTGAAACTTGGTTGTGATGGCCGGAGTTTTTGCAACCACTTTGTAATCAAGAGTCTGTGTTGCTGGAGATATTACAAAGCTGCCATCAGGTCCTGGATAGCCTATCTTTGGACCTATCATTTTAATAACAAAAAACAAACATCCGGTGAGCAACTATTTTTAAAGTCTTTGCTATGATAACTTAAAGATACCACAAATTCTTTTTTACTCTTATCATGCGAGGTAGAATCTGTTTCTCTTATCTTTAATCTGGGCTATCCTTATGGCCTATTTTGATCAACAGAATGTGGCAATAATGTATCTTTTGGAGCTAGGCTTTAAGGGATCTGAGATTCCATCCTTGCAACTTAGAATTATTCCTCTTGGAACTCAGCTTCCATGCTGTGAGAAGCTCAAACGACATGTCAAGACTACATGGAGAAAAACTGAGACACTCTGATCAACAGCTGAGTTCTACCTTCTGCTGATATGATAGCCAGCACTGATATCCAGCCAAGTATGTGAGCCTTCTAGGATACTTCAACCCAGTCAAGATTCCAGATAATGGCAGCATTTGCTAATGCCACACTGAGCCAAAGAACCATGCAGCTGAGCCCAGTCTTCCAGATGACACCATGAAAACATCAGATATATGAGTGAGTCCTCTCAGATGTACCAGTCCATCAAGTTTCCAGAAAACTGCAGCTCTAGCTGACACCACCTGAAATGGAAAAAACACTTGGCCCAGTCAACACACAGATTCATAAGAGACAATAAATGCTTGCTGTTTTTTAAAGGCACACCAATATAGTGACTAAAAATAGAGACCAATCAGCCATAGAATTAAGATTGAAAATTTGTGCAAAGTAGGAAAGCTGGAAAACATCAGAAAAACTTCAAGTCTCAAGCATATGTTAATAATTTAGAAATGTGGGATCCTAATTCTCAGCCTAACTGTATGTTTCGAAGGCCCTTTAACTAATGAATAAACATGAAAACTGTCCCAAAAGTGGTAAGTCTTTAGATTTCTGGGCTAACCAACAATGAAACCATCACAGGTCTGCCAGCATGATCCTGGGAACACATGACACACCTTCATCCCAAGAAGAAAATCTGTTGATGAACTGATGGATGAGAATTACATAGCACATGAGGAAAAATAATGTACGACTTGTAGTATAAACAGTGATGAAGAAAGATCACAGCCCAAAATGATAAGCAATAGGAAGATGAAAAGGACTTTAAAATTATTGTTTAAAATATTCGACCCCCTTTATCCCAGCGAATATTTTAAACAATAATTTTAAAGTCCCTTTCATCTTTCCTATTGCTTAACATTTCGGGCTGTGATCTATTTTCATCACTGTTTTTACAACAAGTCATACATTGTTTTTCCTCATGTGCTATGTAATTCTCATCCATCAGTTCATCAACAAAATTTATCTTCTGGGGATGAAGGTGTGTCATGCATTCAAAATTATAAAAGGTTAAATCTGTAAGGTAATAATAGTACATTACATAAAAAAGGACAGGAATAGTTGAACAATAAAGTGAAATTCTAGAAACGAAAAGGAAAGTAATTGAAATTTAAAAAGTCTTAGTGGATATACTAAACAGCAGACTACAAACACTTAACACACGTGTACAAAGAATTAGTCAATTTGAAGCCGGATCTGAGAAATTGCTCAAAATTCAACATGAAGAGCTGAAGAGATACAAAGTAGAAAGTAGAAATTAAAAGACACAGGGAGCATACTGAGAAGTTTCAACACTGATCTAAAGAGGATTTTAGGAAGAGAATGTAAAGTGAATGTGGCGGTTGTATAATTTTTCCAGAAATGAATATCTGAGTTCTTCAGTTGAAAAATTATTGAGTCCTAAATAATAGCTTTCGCTACACAACTAAATTATTGACTGAAAGTACATATATGTAGTTTTATTAGAAAAGAACTCATTTTCATATCATATCTTTTAAAATTTCCACTAATGATGGAGCTGGATCTTTGGTTTATTGCCTTTATTTTCTCTGGCCCTTTCCCCCATATCTGTTCCTTTCCTCACTGTGTCCCCCTTACCAAGAATGCCCAGTTTCATTTCCAATGCCTGGGAGAGCTCTATCACCTTCTAGAAGCCTTCTCTGACCAACCCAGGGCATTGCCTCTACTTTCTCTAAAATTTTACAACACTGAAGCCTGCTCACTTATTTGGCTCTTGGTTTATTGGCTTTTTATGAGCAATTTGGGAGCTTTCAGGTTGGAGGCCTCAGCTTGTATTTTTCTGGGCTCCCCAGTGACTTAATTTGTTCTCAATAAATGTTAGTTCATTGCCGATGGCTAATCCTCTAAAAATTTGTGAGAGTAATTTTTGGGAAGGTCAAAGGGATTCAATGAAAAAGTATGTTGAAAGCTTTTATAAGAGCATGATGTTACTGCTACTGCACCTTCACAAAAATAAAAAAATATCATGATTATTACAACTGTACACTACTTCCACTACTACTATTAGCACTACTATTACTATTGTTAATGTCTAACAAAATCCTCCAAGTGAAACACAAGGGCTTGAGCAGAATTTTCCAGTGAAACTGTGGAACAGGAGGACTATTGAGTGGTGGTGGTGAAAGCAGATAAAGGGGAGAAGTCTGAAAAGGCAGAAGAAAAGTAAAAGGAGTAGGACCGATGGAGTAGAATGCTGGGAATAACAAAATTAAAATGAGATAAAGAACCGCAAAAATGGTGTAATGCAATGTATTCTCATGGGAGAGAAGACATTCAAGCCCCTCGGTCTTATAGAAAATGCAGAAGCTGCTTGCCCAAGAACAAGCCTAATGAATGGCTCAGAGAAACAGGGTTGTCAAGTCCACAAAACCACTTCCCTAGAGATGCAGCTTCATTATTTCAGTGACCCCAATTCACTGGAATAATTAGGAACTATTTCAGAGGTCATCAAGGCAAGAGCCTTCTCAGGGTACAGCCTTGCATCAATCCAGCTTGGATGAGAGATAGAGCGTGGTGGATTTGGCAGTTTGGGCTAAGCCAAGAATGGAGAATTTTGACTCTTTTCCCCCGGGGGAAGAAAGTAAAAAAAAAACCGGAATGGGAACAACAAAAACAACAAGAAAACCGGCAAAAACAACAAACCCTAAACAACGAACAAACGGAATCAATTCCAAAAACTTAAATTTTTTTTTTAACGGCCTCAAAAGGAAAAATACCTTTAAACCAAAACTTTGCTAATATCCTGGATAACATTTCTATCATTTTATCCCTTCAAAGTCAGATCATTCTTTTCTTGGTTAATTTATTAACTGAGCTTTCTATGTTATGGGTGATTGCTTTTGATTCAAAATGTCCTGCTGAACACATCAATCTGTCCAGTTGCTGAGTTTCAACTTCCTGGTTCAATCAATCACAAAGCATCCTAATCTTTCTTGGCTTGTCCTGAACTACATATAATACCAGTCCAACCTTATCTTTAATAAGCTCACCTAGGTAATTTGCATATAACAAACAAATTAGGTCTTCCAATGATTATTTATAGAGTATCAAAGCCATAAATCAATCTAGAAATAAACTACTACTAGAATCCTTCTGGCTAAATGGGGAATAGAACCTAATAAACAAATTAAGTTAATTCCTTCTCCCAAGTTCAATTTGTTCTTTACAACTATACAGTTCCATCTGTCATCTACAATTAACTGTTGGGGAATAAACTCGCACTAGTTTTAGACAGTTTGACATCAATTCTTTGATTATTTTGAGCATGTGATCATAAATTTGTGGTTCTTTTTCTACTTTAATGACTCAACTGTAAGTGTACATGTGGAATGGTACAGAGTAGAGACCTAGAGGATGTGGATTCTCTGTCTCTGATAGAGAACCTGTGAGTTTGGGGTAATATGTCACTCTAAATTGAGGGGAAATGGGTCTGTGGATAAGCTTCAAGTTGTCTGTAAACTCTTGAAATAAATGACATGCAATGTTTTTAATGTGTTTGTACATCTTTTTCCTTTAAGAGAGAGAACCTATTTCTAACACCAAAAAGTTAAGAAATACCAGATTAGAGTATATTCCACTCCTATTTCAGTATTTATTTAATATAATTTGATTATTATTTTATGTTCTCAAGGGAGTTTCTGTTTTTCAAGGAGTCACAGTTTAATGAATGCAATTGTGTTCTCTAAATTGAATGCACCTAGAAATCAGGGGTATGAAGAAGAGTGAACTTTTGACAAACTATCCTGGGATAAATTGTCATATGAAGAAAAATGAAATCCCTACCTCACACCACACACAAAAACAAATTTCAGATTTATTGAAAACCTAAATGTGAAAAGCTAAAGCTAAAATCTTTTAGAAGATATGAGAAAATATCCAGCAGTAAAGTATTTCTAAAATAAGACAAAAATTACATGTTATAGAGGAAAACATGGACAAATTTTACTGTCCTATAGTTGCAAATTTCTATGTAATCAAAGATTTCTAAACAAATTTTAAAAACATACCACAAACTAAAATAAGGTATTTCAAAAACTTGTAACTCATGAAGTATTAATAACTTAATACATTAAAATTTTCTTTTTCTACATTAATAAGAAAAATTGCAAAATGAGGAAAAGATACAAAGAGGTATTTATAAATTAGAGGCGTTATAAATGGCCTGTAGTATTCACATAGTTCAAGTTCTAACATGCTCTGCCATTTCTATAGCCCTTATTTATTCTGTTATTTATTTTAAAATTTATCCCATGCCACTTGCCATGGTTATTTATTTCATTTGGGCAACTCTGTTTGTTAATCTCTTGAGATAAGCACTATCATTTAAATTTTAAATATATCCATCAGTCCCTAGCTCATTACTGGATACCCAGGAGAAACTCGATAAATATCACATATAGAGTTTGTTTTTTCTTTTTACGTTTAAACATCTCTGAAATGGATATGTACATTAATCTATGGCATTTGACATCTTCAGCCAGGTAGCATTCGAGACATAGTGGCCTTAACCACACAAACATGAACGTGGTTATTACTATTATCGCTTCCGTTGAGTTATGTGCATTGTCGACACTGCACTTATTGACTTTGTTATTTAAATATATTTTTAAAAAGATTACACTATGATTTGATATTGATACAAAAAGTTAAAATGAAGGCAGCAGACATGGAAACAAATAAGATAAAAAAGGCAGCTATTCATTATTGACAAATGGAACAATTTCACATCTTCTTGCAAAATGAAGACCAAGAACTTAGTGGAGTCTCAGAAAGGAAGGGACTCACAAGTGGATGAAGCTGAGTAAAATTCTATTCCTGAGATATGTACAGAAGGACCACTTAATATATGTCGAGTAATGCAACTCAAAGCAAGAGGAATTGCAGAATCTCAGAAGGAAACTCAAAGCAACAGGGGCTGATGTAACTGATTCAAACTGCCTCTTATTTAATCAAGAAAATAACAGAATAAATCTTGAAGAATGCATGTTAGCAGTTCAGAAGAAAATTCCGGTGTAATAGTAGAGCATTCTTTTAGAAATGCTGCCTTATCAGTATACTTGGTGATGGCATAAAGGGTGATATTGTGTGGATAAGCACAAATGTTGACCCTCAAGTCTGACTCTGAATATGAAGAAAATATGGAAATGCGATAACTATTTCACCTTTATTTTTTTCTTTATGCATAATAATGACAGCTGATAAAAATCTGGGCAACTATGTATAAAAGATCTCTTTTAATAGACTTATAAAATAAACAACACTAAGTGTTAAAAAAAATACCATGTTATAGTTATACATAAATAAAAGTGCAGCCCATAGTTAGTTGAGGTAGTTGAAGTGATCATTTTCATTAGATTGTGGTTTACCCTTTCACTGAAACTGAACTGGCCTTGTCAATAGCTTTCATGCAGAAAATGTAGCAGAGGTTCTGATTCCAGGCCTGGCCTTTAAGAGACCTGATGAATTTTACTCTTTTGGAACTTGGACACCGTTCTATAAAGAAGCTAGTCTAGACCACAGGAGAAGAGAGGCTATATGGGGGAGGAATGAGACACATCAGTGATTGCCAGCATCAAATGTCAGATGTCTGAGGGAGGCCTTATTGGATGTTCTAGGCCAAGCTGAATGAGTAATCTCAGCTAACATGACATGGAGCAGAACCACCAGGCTGAGCCAAGCGAACACATAGACTTCCGAGTGGTAATAAATTATTATTTTTATAAGAAATTTAGTTTTTTGAGGATGCTTTCTTATGTAACAATAGATAACTAAAACAGATTTGTTTTAAAAGGGGTTGTTACTATTACAAAAACATCAAATATGTAATATTGGCTTTGGGACAGAATACCAAGAGGAGGCTGTAAGGGCTGCAAGAAGATGGTGAAAAAGCAGTGATAAGGCTCTTCATTAAGGCTAGAAAAGTGGTGAACATTGAGTGTGGGCACTGTTATTGAGGGGTGGGAAAAAGAGAATAATATAGTGTAGTGGCAGAACTATGAGCAAGACTGCCACCTGTGGTAGGTAACTTGGGAAAAGAAACCTCACCAGGTAAACTTGTGGATCTAGCTAAGAATATTTCCAGGCAGACTGTTTAAAAATACCAGCTTCTTTTAGAAACATATAATAAAGTTTTGCAAGAGAAAATTGAGTTAAGAAGTGAACTGTTTAGTTTTAAGCACAATTTAGAAGAAACATGGAAGACTCGGGACATTTTCTTCAGCTGGAAAATATTTTCAAAGTGAGAAATGGCCTCATGGAAAAGACGAATCTAGAGTACTTCCAATGAAAGCATCCTTAGGGTCAAAAATGATATCAGGAGGGTATGAAAATGCACAAAAAGTCAGACAAAATACTCTTTGTTTAGACCTCAGAAAGATTTAAAGTGGTGCTTGGTAAACCCTTTCAGATAAACAAAAGAGCTTCTAAAAATCTTAAGATAGTGTCTCTCAGCTGAGATAATCTGTCTCAGAATGAATTATGGATGTGGCTTTGAAGCATAGCATAAACTCAATAAAATTTATGGAAAACCCACAGAGTTTTTAAGAGGATTGTATTAGTGAAAATATCACCAACTTAGATTAACCATGAGAGAGTAGTTCACAGTAAAAAGGAGGTTCTTGACTTTCAACTTTTTATAAGCAGGCTAAAAGAGCTACTCTGTTGCAAATATTCTGTTTCTTATAAGGGTGCAAGCAAAAACCCAGGGGAATTAGAGAACCAAACCTAAGAAACAGAGCTGGTACCTTAATCAAGGAATATCCCCTGCCTCAAGTTGGAGAACTGACAAGATGTGCTTGATTACAAAATTACTAAGGACTGGTTAATATTACATGCTCTTCTTATGAATAACTGTGGCAAAATACACATAACATAAAATTTACCCTTTAGACATTTTTAAGAGTATAATTCAGTGGTATTAAATACATTTCTCATTATCCATCTTCAGAAATTTCTCATCCCAAACTGAAACTCTGTACCCATCAAACAACTCCCCATTTTCCCCTAGCCACATCATACTACTTTTGAGGCTATGAATTTGACTGTTCTAGTACCTCATATGAATGGAATCAATTGTCCTTTTGTATCTGGCTTATTACACTTAGCATAATATTTTCAAAGTTTATCCATGTTCTAGCATGTAACAGAATTCATTCTTTTTTTAAAGCTGAACAGTATTCCGTTGTATGTATATATCACATTTTGTTTATCATTCGTTGGTCAATGGGCATTGGCCTGTGTCCACCTTTTGGCTATTGTGAATAATGCTGCTATAAACATTAGTATATAAATATTTATTCAATTCCCTAGATGTGGAATTGTTAGATCACAAGGTAATTTCATGTCTAATTTTTTGAGAAACTGCCATATTGTGTTCTGCAGTGACTGTCGTTTTACATTCTCACCAGCAACGCACAAGTATTTCAATTTCTCCACTTACTTCTTTTTTCTCCCTCCTTCTCTCTCTCTCTCTCTCTCTGTCTCCCTCTCTCTCTCTTTCTGATAGTAGACATTCTAATGGGTGTGTGAATGAAAGGTGATATCTTATTGTAGTTTTAATTTGTATTTACATAATGACTAGTGATACTGAGGATCATTTCATGGACTTATTTGTCACCCGTATTTCTTCTTAGGAGAGCTGTCTAGTCACATTCTTTGCCCAGTTTTAATTGGGTTGTTTGTTTTTGGTTTGAGTTGTGAAAATCTTTTTATATATATTCTGGATATTAATCTCTTATCTGATATATGATTTGCAAATATTTTCTCCGGTTCTGTGAGTTCTGCTGATAGTGAATTTTGGTGCCAAAATGATTAATCTTTTTTTTTAAGCTGGTCTTATAAAATAAGTTTGGAAGTGTTTTCTCTTCTTCAATTTTTGGGAAGAGTTTGGGGAGAAAAGGATTAGTATTAATTATTCTTTAAATGGTTGGTAAAATTCATTAGTGAAGTTTGATTACTGATTTTGATTCTTTGATTTTTTGTTACTGACTCAATCTCCATGGTAGTTATAGGTCAATTCAATTTTCTATTTCTTCATATTTCAGTCTTTGTAAGTTGTATATTTTTAGAAATTTGTCCATTTCATCAAGCTTACTCAATTTGTTTACTGACACTTGTTCATGATTATTATGATTATTTCCTTGATAATTTTTTATTTCTACATTAATAATAATATTTTCACTTTTTATTTCTGATTTTAGTAATTTGAAATTTTATTTCATTTTTTTCTTAGTTGATCTAGATAAATGTCATTTTGGTGATTTTAAAAAATAATGATTGGATTTGTTGATTTTCTTCTTTATTGTTTTTCTATTCTCTATTTTATGTATCTCTGCTCTAATATTTATTATTTTCTTCCTCCTGCTAGCTTTGGGTTTAGTTTGTTTTTCTTTTTCTAGTCCTTTAATGTGTAAAGTTAAGTTACTAATTTGAGATCTTCATTTTTAATGTGAGCATTTAAATATAAATTTCCCATTTAGCACTGCTTTTGCTGCATTTAATAAATTTTGGTATGTTTTAGTTTGGTTTTCATTTGTCTCAAGATTTTTTCTGATTTTTCTTGTAATTTTTTTGTTGACTGGTTATTTAATAGTGTCTTGTCTAGTTTTTACATATTTAAAATTTTTTCAGTTTTCCTTTTGTTATTGATTTCTAGTTTTATTCCATTGTGATCAGAAAAGATACTTTGTATAATTAGAACTTTTTAAAATTTAGTAAGACTTGTTTTGTGACCTAACATATGGTCTGTCTTGGAGAATGTTTCATGTACAGTTGAGGAAAATGTGTATTCTGCTGTTGTTTGGTGGAGTGCTCTCTATATGCCCATTAGGTTCACTTGACTTATAGTGTTCTCAAGTCCTCTGTTTCTTTATTGATCTTCTGCCTGGTTGTTCTATCTACTTAAAAGTGAGGTATTGAAATCTCCAGCTGTCAATATAGACATATGTATTTTTCTCTTTAATTTTGCCAATGTTTGCTTCATATATTTTGGAGCTCAAATGTTTGGCACACACATGTTTATAGTTATTATATTTTCTTGGCATCTTGACCCTTTATTAATATATAATCTTCTTTGTCCAGTTGACAATTTTTGACTCAAAGTTTATTTTATCTAATCTAGTCATCTCAGCTCTCTTTTGGTTACTATATGCATGTAGTATCCTGCGCCATAATTTCACTTTCAACCTATTTATGTCTTTAGATCTAAAGTGAGTCTCTTGTAGACAACATATATTTGGATCATATTTTTTAAATTCATGCAGTCGGTCTATGTCTTTTGATAGAGGAATTTAATTTATTTATATTTAAAGTAATTACTGATAAAGAAGGACTTACTTTTACTATTTTGTCATTTGTTTTCTGTATATCTTATTGCCATTTTTGCTCGTACTTCTCCATTACTGCTTTATTTTGTGTTTAGTTGATTTTTGTAGTGTCATATTCTGATTCTCTTCTCATTTCTTTTTGTGTGTATTCTACAGATATTTTTAGTGGTTATCATAGCAATTATATATATTACCTATAGTTATAACAACATAATTTAAATTGATATCAACTTAACTTTTATTGCACACAAAAACTTGACTCCCATACAGCTTTTTGCCTCCCACTTGTGTTATTGGTGTCACAAATTACAGTTTTATACACTATGATATCCACTAACATAGGTTTATAATCTTTGAATTTATCTTTTAAATACTGAAGAATATAAAAAGTGGAGTTATAAGCCAAAATTATAATTATACTGTTTTTTAAAATATATTTGCCCACGTATTTAATCTTGACTGGAGATCTTTATATGACTTTGAGGTATACTTAATATCCTTTTATTTCAATGGGAAGAACCACCTTTAGCATTTTTTTTTTATTGCTATTGTTAATAAACTCTCAATTTTTGTTTATCTGGAAATGTCTTAATTTTTCTCTCATTTGGAAGGGTAGTTTTGTTAGCTGAAGAATTTTTGGTTGACAGCATTTTAAATATGTCATCCCATTGCCTTTTGTCCTGCAAAGTGTCTTCTGATAAATCAGCCAGAAATATTATTGAGGATCTCTGCTATCTGATAAGTTGCTCCTCTCTTACTGCTTTCGAGATTCTTTATTTGTCCTTGTCTTTTGACGGTTTGATTACAATGTGTCTCAATATGGGTTTCTTTGGAATCTTTACTTGGAGCTTGTTGAGCTCTTTGGATTTGTAGATTCACATTTTAAATTAAATTTAGGACATTTTTTGGTCATTATTTCTTCAAATAATCTCCGCCTCTTTCTCTCTACTTTTCTGTTACTCTCATAATGCATATATTGTTCTTTTGATGATATTTCACATCTCCCTTTGTGTCTGTTCACTTTTCTTCATTCTTTTTCCTTTCTAACTTCTGAAATTTGATAATTTCAATTTTACTGTCTTATGTTCACTTACTCTTTTTCTGCCTGCTCCCATCTACTATTGAACACTTTATTGATTATTTCAATTCAGTGATAGCTTTTTCTCAGCTCTAGAATCTGGTTCCTTTTAATAAATTTTTGTTGTTAATATTCTTATTTTGTTCATATATTATTTTACTGATTTCATTTAGTTCTTTTTTTAAAAATCTTTGAGCATATTTAAAACAGCTATTTTAATGTATTCATCTAGTAAGTCTGATGGCTGTGCTTCTTCAGGATGGTTTTTACCAATTTTAATTTTGTTTCTTTGAATGAGTCATGACTTACCACTTTGTTACGTGCCTCGTGATTTTTTGTTGAAAATTAGGCATTTATAAAACAAAACAAAATAAAATAAAACAAAAACAGGCCTTTTTTTTTCCAGTTTTTGTAGACTGGATTTGTTCTTGGACAGTCATTAGCTGAGTAGCTGGGAATCTAGGAATCAGCTTGAGGTAACCTTAAGGTCTTCTCAGTTCTTTTCTGAGCATGCTTCTTGCCTTAGCTTGCATGTGGCTTTCTTAATTTTTTTTATACATACCTGCTTTGAATGTTTTAATTTTCTAACGAGTTTCACCCAGATTCTTCTGAGCCTTAAACGGTCTACTTACAATTTTTTCACCCATAATTTGCTTTTCAGGTACATGTGTGTCTATAGTTCCCTTGCCACCATTCTTCCCCACCCAAGATCTGAGTTAGGCAAGACGGAGACCAGTTCTCACGCAGCCCCCAGACAGGTTATAACGTTGCAAGTATAATCTAGCCTGCTCCCTTTAGTTCAAGGGAGGAAATTGGAAATTACGCTGTCTCCATCTGATTAAGACCACATCATGCAGAGAAGGGGTGGGAAATATTGAGTAAAAATAACACAAAATTTCCTAATACTTTGAATGTGTTTTTTTTTAAACTGGGTATTTGTTTGGTCACTGTAAGCTTTATACTTTTTTTCCCCCCAGAGTTCTTGTAAGGTTAATTTAATCACCAGTTTCCTTTTTTTAAAAAATTTTTTATGGAGTGAACAAGGGCTTGAAACTTCCTAATACTATTTTGCTGATGTCACTTTATTTTCCTCATTTTGAAGTAAGCACCTAGTAGTTATCCAATCTGTGTCTTACCATGTATGTGGCATTTGAGGGAAAATAACATCTTTTTAGTTTATAGATCTCCAAATCAAGAGTGTTGCATCAAGGAACTTTATACATCCAGATGTGATGAAAATTATAAAATTTGAATTTTGAGTTTCTGTCATAATGGAATGAGACTTTTGAAGGAGGAGTATTTCACACATATTTCACAAGTGGGAAAAACACAAAAGATTGTAGTCAGAGGATATGCAATGGTAGATCATTTTCAAAGATGGCTAAAAAGAAACTCTCTTTTTCTCATACATGCACACTCATTCTTCCATCGAGAATTGGACTGTATTTCCCCTTCCCTTGATCAGCGATGGCCTTGTAATTTGATTAGATTAATATAATGCAGTTAAAAATGATGCTTTTGGACTACCAGGCCAAGACATTACAAGATCTTGTATCTTCTACTTTCAACCTCTAATTCAGCCATCATGTAGAGAATCGTAGACTAAGTCCTAAATTGTGATAGAACACATGGAAAGACAAGATATATAGACAGATCCCCAGCTGAGCCTTGTAGGCACCACATATTAGCCTTCCCTGAGCCCTGACCAAATTGCAGAATCACAAGCAAACAAAAATGGTTTTTGTTGTTTTAAGTCACTAAAATTTTTTTAGGGGGTGAGGGAAAGTGGGAGGGAGAATGGTTATGCAGCAAGGCCACATTATTTATCTGGGACAATTATTTAATAGATTTTCATGAGTAATTTAGACTACAAGCAAGTTTCATCTACGTAGCTGACCTCGGAAAATAGCCCCTGTTTACAATGAGAATTTTGCTTATTAAATTCTATTTTTGGCATTTATAAGATATGAGACAATATTAAGTGATTTCACCTTTTTGAATCAAGATTTACTGTTTTGTAAAATGAAGATAATTCTGACATAGATTTTTAGGAGGAAGAGATATTCTAAAATGTGGCGTTCAGTCCATATGCATATCCGCACAATGTACACAATTGCACGTGGTCATGCTATTGTCTAAAACACAAAGCATGATTCCTGCCACACAGTAGGCATGTTAATGGTGGTAATCAAAGGAGCCTTCTTCTCTTATAAGAGGGATATTCTTAGACATTGAAATGTGATCAGACCTCAAAGGAAGAAAGCTATAATAGTAAACTGACAGATGTTTGGGTTAAGTTAATTAAATTATTAACATGAGTTTATATTTTTAATGGGATTGGAACAGTACATGTCCACATAGTAAGCACTAAATAAATGTTAACTAATATTATTTTTGTCATTGCTGTTATTATTTCAACAGACAGGTGGCTTCGCCTAACATCCCTTTTGGTCATATCGAGAAGAAAGTGTTTGTCAGGCCTTGCTTTAGGTCCTGGTACCTTCACGTTCATAAACCATCTTTGGGATCTTTTTCACATAATAGAAAACAATAAGACCACAACTGTATCCCATGCCCAACAGATGTATCTATTTCATTCTGACGTCTTCAATTAGTCATACATCTTCTCTATCTTAAAAATTATTTCCCTTCAGAGTAACTGAATGGATTTATAATTATTACTATTGTCGAGAAAACATAGACTTGGAGAAATGCTTGATTGCTAAAACTAAAATTCTCCCAGGAATGCTCTGTTTCTTCCATTTCTTCCCTTCCCTTCTTCTCTTTTCACTACTTGATAACCTACCGCTTCTAAGGAGTGTTGAAAAACAAAATGATTTCCACTTTGCTTTCCATTAATTTAGTCACTTATTCTTTAGGTCAGACGTTTTTTGAGTGTTAATTTTGTGCTGGCATCTGATTTTTAACCTAGAGGGTTTTAGACTTCGATAGCCTTCAGGGCATCTTTGATTTCACTTTTTTTTTGCTATGAAGTTCCACATGTCTTAAGTCTCCCACTAAACGACAACACTCTGATAAGTAATCTGGATCTCTTTAGCTTAGTAGTAGCCTCAGATCCTTTGTATTTTTGACCTAATTTCTACATGTACCAAGAGAAGTACTTATCTAAGCTGTGTAACAAATAATCCTAATACTTAATAAATTAAAAAATAGTAATAATTTATTATTTTGCATAGTTTCTGTGGTTACAATTGCAGGAGCAGCATGATAAGGTTGTTCTGACTTGAGATCTCTCATAAGATTACAGTCAGATGTCAGCTGGGGCTCAATCACTTGAAGATTTGACTGGGGCCGGAGGCCCCACTTCCAAAGTATCTTATTCATGTGGCTGACAATTAGTACTGGTTATTGGTAGAGGCCTGTGCTCCTTTCCATGTGGGCCTTTCCACAGGGCTTCTTGAGTCTCCTAATAGAAGGTGACTGGGTTCTCTCAGAGCAAAAGTGTTGAGAAAGTAAGGCAGAAGCTTCAATGCCTGCTGTGATCCAGACTGAGGAATCATATTCTGTTGGTCACATCAGCAGGCCTCTAAGGAGACTACAGAAAGGAGAGATACTAGAAGGTACTAAATAATTGGAGATCATACTGAAGGCTGACCACATCATCAGCATGCTTCTTTGAGTTTTCTAGAGTAAGTCCAAATCTAAACTTCTGACCAGCCCAGCTATTGACCACCTCTCTCAGGAAAAAAGTTGTCCTGTACTTTATGAAAATACCTTCCTCCTGGATTTTCCTCAGAGCCGTTATTCCTAAACAATGGTTCTTGATTGACTATTATTTATGCATTCCTTCTCACCTCTCTTATTTTAGAAAGAAGGAAGGAAGAGAGTAAGAGAAAGAAAAAGGAAAATCCTACCTGGGGTTTTTGATTTCTTTCTTAAAGTGTTCTGGGGTCCTAATTGTCACACCGAAAATAATGTTTTTCAGTATGATGTTTTAAAGGAGCAAGCTTCTTAATGATGTCCAAACAACATTTCTTTGTCTATTGATTATACTGACTTGTTCCTTGATGTTTTTGACAGGTTCTCACACTGCCTCCATGAAATGAAAGTGATATTTTTTACAAATATGGCCTACTTAGTTCGGATCTATTCTATATATACAGAGAATATTTAGTATTTCCCATCAAACACACAGAATGTGCAGCAATTAGAATTTTTGCCACGGTCTACTCTGCAGACACATTGCTTTGGAAAAAAGCATATATTTGCATTTTAAAACAAAGTTCTACATTGATGCTGCTGTCCAGTTTGTTTTTCCTTTTGCTAAACTTGGCAGGGTTTCTTTCTGGTCATATAGACACAGGCCTCCTCATAAAGCACATAGATGTTTTTAGGCAAGATAACCTAATGGGTAAGAGCTCAGGCTCTGTCATCTGAACCTGGATGTGGATCATGGTTCTGCCATTTATGACAAAGGGGGCATTTTGCAGGTTACTTAAATTCTCCAAGCTTTAGTTTTCTCATTTATAGAATGAAGATAACAATAGCACCAACTTTATAAGGGTTGTCAGTTCAACACTGGTCCTCTCAGCTATACTCAAAAACTAATTTTGAAATGAAATCTAAAATAGTCACTGCGTTGATGTATAAAGTGAAATGGTATAGGCCAAAGAAAAGCTAAGACCACTATATTCTGAAAACACACCTAGATGTATTCTTCTTACAGATGAATTCAGACAACTACTACTCTGAGAAAACACTCAAATTGTTGCACTAGTAGGTATATCCAGTTAAAAATCGATCACATATTAGACATATTTTAGACATATTTCAGACTTCTTAAACATTAATTTCAATACTTAATGGAAATCAAGCTTCACTTTTTGCAAGAAATATTAGGTCACTGTCTGTGATGTCTTTATCAAAGGATGGTAGTTTCATCTTTTCATGGAACACTTCTGTCAATTTAGAAAATGGGGAGACGTGAAGCTCAACAAGTATTTTTATTTATAAAATATGCACAAATTTTATTCTAATAATATATTTTGTACATTAAAAATATAAACAATGAGTAGAAAGTTATATAATGAATGAATAAAAATAGTGATTGCTAATTTTTTTTGTGTATTCCTATGGATTATCTTGTCCACATGATAGCATCTATGTATTCTATTTTGGAGATTGCTGTTTACTCTTAGTTGAACATGACAAATGGTTGATTAAAACAACAATGAGATACAACTACACACCAGTTAGAATGGCTAAAATCCAAAACATGGATGACATGAAATACTGGTGAAGGATGTAGAGCAAGTCTCATTCATTGCTGGTGGGAATGCAAAATAGTATAAGAACTTTGGAAAACAGTTTGACAGTTTTTCACAAAGTAAACATAAGCTTATCATATGATCCATCAATCGTGCTCCTAAGTATTTATTTAAATGAGGTAAAAAACTCATGTTCACACAAAAACATATACATGTATGTTTGTAGCAGCTTTATTCATAAATTGCCAAAACTTGGAAGTAACTAAGATGTCCTTTGATAGGTGAATGGATAAATAACCTGTGGAATTTCATATTAAAATATCATTAAATGATAAAAAGAAATGAGCTATCGCACCACCAAAAAACATGGAGAAAATGTAAATGCATTTTGCAAGTGAAAGAAGACAATCTGAAAAGGCTGCATACTGTATGATTTCAACTATATGACGTTCTGGAAAAGGCAAAACTATAGAGACAGCAAAAAGATCAGTGGTTGCTAGAGTTTCAGATGGGAAGGGGAGGGAAGTTGGGTGGAAGAATAAACAAGTGGAGTGCAGGGCATTTTTAGAACAGTGAAACTATGCCGTATGATATTGTAATGGTGGATACATGACATGCATTCATCAAAACCCATAGAATGTACAAGGCAAAGAGTGCACTCTAAAACTGTGGAATTTGCTTAATAATGTATCAATAGTGGTTCACCAATTATAACCAAATTACCACAGGAATGCAACATAGTAGGAGAAACTGGGTGAAGAAAATAGTGGTATATGAAAATTCTAAGTACTTTCAGTTTTTCTGTTAACCTAAAATTGCTCTAAAAATAAAACTTATTTTAAAAACCTAGACTCTAAAAAAAAAATAGTTGTTTTGACTGAGTTCAAAAATGATGACAGCTGCCAAATTGATGTTCTAAGGTGGACGATGTTTGCAACATGGTAAGGAAAGGATTGTGTTTTTCTGAACATTCTATTCCGGGTGAAAGATTGGCTTCCCTTTCTGGAAAGACAGCTTTTAAGCAGACCAAATTTGAATCTGGGTTCCAATACTTACAGACACATGACCATGAGCAGCTCACCTAGCTCTGTGACTCTCAGTTTTCTCAACTGTAAAATGGAGATCATTTTATGATACCTAGCTTCATAAGGTTACTGTAAGGATTAAATAGAGACATATGTAACAGACTAGCTAGCAGTAAGCACCAGTGAATGATAGTTTCTGTTAGAGAAATAAGAATAACTATTTTCTAAGAACCATCTTTACATTTTCTACCTTGGCTTATACTGTTATTGAAATTAAAAATCATGATATCTATTAAAATTCTCTAAGTGATGCTCAACTTTACTGAAGCATAGGAAATAACTGGAAACCATATAGTTCTAAGCAATGAAATAAAATGAGGCTAATGTAAATAAAAGAGTTACCTATTGGCTTTTCCCAATTAATTAGCATACACACGTTCAATTATTCATACCTTAGGGAACTCATTTAGGCAATCAGGTATCCCATAAATATTCATCTTATTTACCTTCAGTGTCTCTGTCATTAGGATTGGAAATTGGCAGTGTTTTCTCAATATATTTCACAACTGGTTGCTTTGGAAAAATTACCTGGGATTAAATTTGTATGTCATTAATAGTGAAAACGATCTGCCACCTGAATGCTGAAATAACAAAATGATACTCTGTGTGGTTGTCACCTCCTAGTTCTGGACTCCATCATCTGAGAGACTGAGCTCTCTCCCTGGGCCAGATGGGACTGCAGAGGTGCCATTCTGACCTTTGGCCACTAGCATGTGCTCTTGAATAGTTTTTCATGACAGTCAGGCCATGGGCCCACAGGAACTGAGAGGTTACACCTCTGGTTCTAATTTGTGAAAGAGGCAGAAAGAATGTGATTTATAATTGTGAAAGCATTGTGCCACCAACACAGACATGACTTCATGTAAGTAGGCTCTTCAAGACACCAAGAATGGCCTGGACAGCATTCGCAGAGGGAAATATGCCATCAGGATGAGCCACATATTTTGTGGGACCCAGTGCAAAATGAAAATGCAGGGCTACCTGCTCAAAAATTAAGAATTTCAACAGAGCAACAGTGGGGCCTTTCTCAGTGTGAGGCCCTGTGGCACCACACAGGTCGCACACCCCTGAAACTGGCCATGCATGCAATACAATGATTACCTTCTCCCTAACTGCCCAGCATTGGACAACAAAACAGAGACGAGTGACCCTTCTTGGTTATTAAGAAATCAGTTGTATATTATAGATACTATTTCTTGTGTGCTTATTAGAAGTAGGCCTTGTGCTAGGCTCTGACATTTCCTCTGACCCTTATAGTGTGCCTTCAAAATAATCTTTAGTGTCTCTGTTTTACAGGGAAAGAAACTGAGTTTTAGACAGTGACTGACTTATATAGAGCTTGTAAGTGACTGAATCAGAGGAGAAACCCAGATATATCTGTCTGACTCCAATGCCCATGTGCTTCTCATGTGGATCATGTTGCTTTGCAGTATTGGAACTTATGAAAATCTGAAATATATAGCATGTGCAGCTTGGGGGTAACTTTTCTATTTTCAATAATTTTATTTAACTTAAAGTTTTTGCCATCCTCCTCAGATCCCTTCACCATGCCCTGTATTCCATCTTCCAGCAATAGGAAACATTGCAAAAAAAAAAAAAAAAAATTACAGAGCAAATTACAAGTGTGGCTTCCACCTCTTGCCCTCCAGGCTGCAGACAAAAGCTCTTTTCATTGTGTCAAAGGGATACAGTCAGCTGAACAGTATAAACTAGCAGGACGATTTAGTTTCCAAAGAGAAGCCTAGTCTAAACTTTTTTGATCCACACTTGAAATAAATCAATATGGTGCAGGACGGGTCATGAAAGACCCTTTGAGAAGGGAAAGGTCTTCAGAATATAGAGTGGGGCCAAGTCTTTCTCACTCGCAAATTGTGCAAAACCCAGGGGCAGGGTGTGTAGCGGGGGTTGGATATCACGGAATGGACTCTTGAAAGTCTTTTCTTACTCAGTGATAAGGAAACAATTCCAGAATGTCCCCACCTTTGGAAAGGAAGGCTCCTTTTGTTTGAAGCTTAGCAAAGCTACTTTGGTTGCCATGAAGACAGAATCAGTACGAAGGACCTTTTTAGGCTGTGTTCCTCTTGGAAGCCACAGCCCCCTTGCAGCCAACAAACAGCATGAGTGGGCCAGCTTTCCCAAAGCTCGGCTGCTCATTAGAGCCATCAGTTAACCCCCTGCCCCTGCCCATTGCCTACTTATTGTAATTAATTTTATGGCCTCTTTTTAAAAATCGAGAGAAAAGAAAAGGGAGAGCTCTACATTTTATGCTACATTGCACAAGCAATTGAAAGTTGCAGGGAAAGAAGAAAAAAAAGTCCAAGCGCCAAATGTGTAGCAGGCTTTTCTTCTATTTTAAATGAGCAACCTATTTAAATCAATTATCAGTTCAAAATGAGCAGGCTGATCTAATTAGTCTTGGCCCCTGGTGGGTTAATGAATAAAAGGGAGGTGCTGGGTAGATGTGGGCTTTCTCTGGAGTCTTCGGAACTGACCACATCAACAAAGATGCCTTCTGGGTTGCTAAGTCTTAGTAGGCAGAATTATAGAAAAAAAAAATCTATATCTATCTATCTATCTATCTATCTATCTATCTATCTATCTATATATATAGAGGGAGAGAGAGAGAGAGAGAGAGAGAGAGAGAGAGAGAGAGAGAGAGAGAGAGAGAGAGAGAGAGAGAGAGAGAGAGAGAGGAATGGGGGAGAATTATTAGTTCCGGCAATAGAATGACTAAGCATTGTATGGCATATTTTCAGCTTGTGTTTTACCAGGCAGTGATCATTACCGTTTGATAAGTAGTTCAGATTGTAAATAAATCAATTCATGTTTTCTTTAAGCATATTTGAAATGGAACAGCATATTGACTTCAGAAGAAAACATGTTGGTGAGTGATGACAGCTCAAGCCCTGAATCTTGGCACATAAAACCTCCTCCCCCTTCCCATCCCAGTCATGTCTTCCCCTTTATTTAATCATAATAGCCCCTGGACATTAATATATGGTTAATTAAGGAACTAATATAAGGAAACAGGAATGGGAAATATGATGAGCAATAAGTTTCTGAGTGTTGAACTAGAAGGTCTCAAGTTTCCCAGGATTTTTTTTAATACGTTTTTTTTTTTTTTTTTGAATATTTCTCCATGCAAGGAAGTAGATATTTGCTTTTTGGGTTATGACATTTCTTCCTAAATGTTAACTCTCTGGTAAATGTTACAAGTGTTTATGGTTTGGGAATTTGATGTCTGTTACTTTTGGGGGTACTCCTTTCTAATGGAAATTACATGGGCCTTGAGGTCAGGCAGACAAGCTCCTTTGCTCAAGGGTGTGACCTTAGGTAACTATCTGTGAGCCTCAATTTTCTCATCTTTAATATGGGGACAATCTCAGTTGTTCTGAGATGGCGCGTGCCAAGTGGCTTCTTTATGTGCCCCACCTCTCTCCTTCTTCACTCAGAAGAGTGCACCTAAGGATGTTTTGGGCAAAAAGCAGAAGTAAACTTGTATTTTTCAAAATAATGCGATAGGGTGTGAACTTTTCTGTGTTGAATTTCACTTGAATGAAGTCACTTTTTCAAGACTCTACTTGAAAGAATGATAAAAATGAATTTCAGGTAACCAAGCTCTTGCCTTCAATTGAGTATAGGAAATAAACATGGTGACTCCATAAATGCCCAGCTGTTTAACGGACAAAGCCAACAGGTATTTCTGGATTAGAAAAACATCAGTGAAAAGCTGAAAAAACCCAACAACACTGTCATGAGGTTTTCAGGGGGCCATTCATTACGGTATGGAGTGGGGGATGGGGGAAGTTGGGGAAGGGTGTTCAGGCTGCCTGAACAGAGACTGTGCTAGAAGGAGGTGAAGGCCTTGAGGAACTGGTCCAGACATACTACTGGCGATGGAAGAACTACTCTCCATAACTCTGTACTCAGTCCTCCTCCCCCGCCAGATTTTCAATTAATTAATTAATTAATTAATATTTCATTGAGGTCAGAGAGACTTGGAAAATATTGGATCATCTTTGAACTACAAAATTAGTATGTTGGGTTATGTGGCAAGATGCTTTGCTGCAAAACAGCTATATCTTCTAAGACATTTCTAAGAACTCTCAGTCTTTTATCAGCGAAATGGCCAGAAACATTGGTCTTTATAGAAATCAAAATTCCATTATAACTGCTGGGAGAGATCATGGTTCTTTTCACCAAGTGCCCAATCTCAGTGAGGAGAGAAATACTGTTCTCCTTATCATCCATTGATTTTAGGCTGGGAAGTCTTGCTGTGGAACTACAAAATGCTTTGTTGGAGATGAAAGCGGTCAATTTTATGAGAGAAAACTTTGCAGAATCTCATGTGAATTAGATTTTGACTTTGTGGGGCAAAGAGTGGGCGTGGGAGCATTCAGGAGCACATATGAAGGAATGCTGGAAATAATCTGTTATTTTTAGAGACACAGAAAGACATAGAGAAAAAAGGCAAGAAAATTCTTTTACAGCCAGGGAATGCAAACTTTGTAGTTCATCATAGTTTCAACATGGGTTCTTAACAATGATTTATTCAATTAACCTCTTGCCTGTAAGCCCCCATCTTTAAATAAGCAGAATCTGAGAACAACAATTATAACTTTGCTAACGAGAAGCCGAGTAACTATCAAGTATTTAAAAATCCCACTATTGGAGCCTAGTAATTTTTAAACATATAATTATCTCTTTTATTATACTTTGATTAGATTAAAATTAATGCATTATTAAGTCATGATATGTTCAACCATCTAGACCTCTGTATAGACATAGATAGCAATTCCTTTTTTTCCTCTTCCCCAGGTCTAAGTTAATTAAATTCCTTTTAATTATAATTTACTAAAAAGCTTCACTTTTGCCACTATTATGTCTTTTGAACTTTGAAATTTGAAAAAAAAAAGAGGACTTTAAAATGGTCTTTTACAGGAGAAATGAACTGTCAGCGAATTCAGGCAAAATTAATTATTTCAGCTTGATAAACCTTTTCATCTATTTGACTCCTTATACAGAAAAGCCAATTAATAATGTCAAACATGCTTTGCCTCTAGGGACCTGCAAGTCCTAATGAGTCTGTTTACTGTGGAGTGGCTAGCAGAATGAGCTTCATGTAGAAATTTTCTAATCGCGCCACACCTGTCAAGCTCAGTCTCATTATCTGTGTACCAAGGGCAAACCTCATTTTGTCAGTAGTGGTTTTCGAAGAACTAACAGATGCCTGAGGGAACATGCAGGACTGTCCGCCAGTAGACGAGTCACTTAATTACCAATCAGAGCAGCCAGGGTGAATGCCTAATGCTCCTTAGTCCCCACCTTCTTCATTCTAACGCCACGAGCCCATCTTATCCGAGACCCGGCGTCTCGGTACTTCTCAGCGCAGAGTGCTCATCTACCAGGACCCCTTTCTCTTGGGTACTGGAAGGTGATGATTGATGAGATGCCTCTGAAAACAGTGATTAATCAAACGTGTATTGTACCACGAGTGGGCCAATCCGAGGGACTTGGGGTCCACCTGCATGGGAGTTGATAATTGTTTGGTGGGTGGGGGCGGAGCCTGAAGCTGAGGGCATTGACACAGCCATCCTTAGTGAGACCACAATTCCCTCCCACCACCCATATGCCTTTTTGACTTGCAAGAAGCCCAGATATGCAGATATTTGACTCTAGACAGAGGCCTAGCGTTCTGGAAAGTTCATATACTTTAGAGCAGCTAGGAATCACTTGGGAATCTAGTTCAAACCAATTTCTGATTCAGTGAGTCTGGGCCCGAGCATCTGCATTTCTAACTAGCTGATGCCCATGCTGCAGGAGAATGGACCACATATTCAGGCCAGGGTTGAGACCAACCATCTTGGACAAGCTGCTAAGCCTTTCCGAACCTTAGATTCCCAACTCCATGAAATATTACAGAAGATTCGGTTCCTCCATATTGCCTTTAGCATAACAGACCACCTTCTTCATACGTACCCTCTGATCTAGGCCCTGCTCAGCTTCCCATCTTCATTTCCCTGTTGCCTCAGTGCCAGCATTGCAGCCCCTTGGAGCTCCCTGAAGCACATGCTGCCTGAGCCGTGCTCTCTTACCCTCTTTCTTGGCCAATCCTTCATTTCCTTTCAAGATTCTGCTCAGGCACTTCCTTGACTTTTCTCTCCTCAGCACCAGACAACTTAGAGGTATCTCCTTTGTGCTTTTCTCCACTTTTATTAACCTCATCAAAGCTCATATTACGCCGTGTTGTCATGAGCCATTTCCTTATTCACCTCTGTCACTAGGTGGGAGCTCACTGAGGAAACTGTATCTTTTGCTTGCTGTTCCTAATGCCCCATCTGTCTCCAGAATCTGCCTTCTTCTCATGAACCCCACTTCCTCTGCCTTAATTACAACTCGAAGTTTCTGGACTATTGTACCAACTTTCTCATTACTGGTTTCTCTGATTCTAGTATCTTTCTTGTCTAATCTACTCTTAACATTGTCTGCAGAACTATTACCTAAATTGAACTATGCTTATCTGGAAAGTTCACATACTTTCCAACTCTCCCACCCTCTCCCCAACACCCCAAAAACTTAAACTTGCCAGTTTCTCCATCCTTGAGAAGGGATCACACCAGCTGCCAACTCTGAGTTATGAAGATCAAAACAATTCTTTAGTCTCTTGTTTGAAGAGAATGTGCCTTGGCTAGGCCCAGATCCACAGCTCTCGAAGTGATTTTATAATGTTACATCATGCCTGGAAAGGACTGAAATTTGAAAAGCAGCCTGAAGAGGCACTCAGAGTCAGGGCTTAAAGACTGAAGTCCTGAATTTAAAATTGAAGTCTGCCATTTATGGGCAATCATCTCTTCTTGTTCTGGCTCAGTTTTCTCTTCTGTGATATCAAGGAATAATATGTAACTCAGCTATCATGAAGGTTAGAGATAAAATTTAGTAAATGTTAGATATTTATTACTTATTATTGAAATAATCTGTGAAAGGGCTTTGACATTGGATGAGTACCATCCATATGTAAGGCATTAATTAATACATTGATTTTTTTTTGATTTATTCACAAATGTTTTTCTCTGTCCTCTCTGAGCAGTGCAATGTCACTGAGCCATGTGCTTAAGGTTTAAAAAAAATCAGACGGTTCACATAAAATCAGGCAGTGGGCTTTGAGATCAAGCATAGTTAACTTCTCCTTTCATTAGCTTTATTTCCCCAGGAAAAATGCTTTTCTGGGGAAATCTCAAAGTGTGTCTGATTCATCCAGATTCTTTTAATTTCTTAGCCCAGGAAGCAAAAGAAAGCTGGAAAATGGAGTCTGATTAATTCTGTCAACACTCTACTAGATTGCTTTCTATGCTGTCCTGTCGAATGTTGGGCAGAGAGATGGCTAAACACTAAGGGACTCTTCTGTCCTGTGTGTATGCAGCCAAGCTGACACTGTTGTGTCTCCCTTAGACCTGTAGACATCTAAAGGATATTTTGGTCACCAGAAAATATCCCCAGTCTCTTTGCAATAATTAAAAATAATATTTTGAGAAGTATTTCACATTGTCTTCTTTCAATATGTTGAAAAGACTTAGTCCATTCTTAAGTATGATGTTTTTCCATATTGATATTAATTTTTTTACCAAAGAATAGATCTCTAATTTTATAATAATCAATGGGAAGAACATCTTCATATGGAAAAAAAGTCATTTTAGAGCTGTATCTTTTGGACCAAGGTTTTTTTACTGGGTTCCATGAAGGCCTAGGTTTCCAAGGAAATGCCTTGAGCCTGTCTCAGAGGGAAGGAATGTATGAGGAGCTGAAACCATAGGTTCCCCATCCTAGTTTCCATTAGGTCTGCCAAGATATAATAAATTTTAATGGAACCCCAATATATTTTATATATTAAAATTTATTTGAACAGGATACTGTTACTTTTTAAAATGTTGGATATTATTGTTTTAGGTCAAATTTCAGTGCTAACAAAGATGTTCAGATCTTGTAGCTTTAGGGTCGTCATATCTCAACGCCACGTACTTACTTACCACACCCAGCTTTGTTCATCATGTCCTAATGCAGACTTTTATCTGCATCTCACCAATAGCCTCATAGCCTTGCATAAAAAGCAACGAAGAATCCACGGGTCATTATGCTGACATCATTACTGATAAGTAGCTATTGAGAAGGCTGTTCATCTGGTCTCCCACTCTGTATCACCAAGGAAATTGGAGAAAGAGTAGAATACATGTAGAGGAGATAGCTGGCCCATTATGTCTGATAGGAAATAATGTTTCAAAGTAGATTTCAATTCAATCCAATACAGTTCATTATTTATCTTCTAACCCCCTATCTTATGCTAAGCACTGCTCAAAGTGCAATGAGGACTACATATAGAGGTGAGTTAAGCATATACCCTGGAGCAGAGAGATGCAGACCATAGCCAAACTCGGGTATAGGCTACAATTGGAATTACAACTCTGACATCATAAATGACTGACTTTGCATTCTATAGGCTCTCTAAGATTGGGATGTTTCCTTTCATTTCTATTGTTAAGATAAATAAGCAAAACATGTCTTTTTAAACCTTGTTATAGAGTTGATTTTTTCAACTTTTATTTCTAAAACTAACAAGTAAAACCTGACAACTCATTTGGATATTGTCACCCAGACAGTAGAACATTTGAGGAGGAAGAAAGCAAGGTGATCACATGCTCCAGTCCCTTCATTTTACAATGAAGGAACCAAGGGCCTGAGACAAGGAGGGCCTTATGGAAGGTCATGTCTCTTATCCCCCAGGCCACAGCAGTTTTTATTCCACATAGGTGTCAATCTAAGGGGCACCATATCATGCATCTTGGTGACCCTCCTGGGCAGGTTGGCACTACTTCATATTTACTTATGCATTAAATATACCTTCTTCTAGTAAATTTGGAAGCTTTTCCAACTTTTTAAGAGAACATAACTCTCACCCTTCATAGCTTTCCCATTCCATTACTGAGCCTATCCAACTCTCCTGGCTCAATAGCACTCTGAACTCCCTGAGTCCTGTGGTTAGAAAGGGCTGGTGGAAGTTAATGCTGACTTCTTGCTGCAGTATCAGTTTTGTGACCTCCCAAAGAGAGCCTCCCTAAACCTCCTTTTATCAAAGCAGCTAGAAGGGCTGGAGACAGGTGATTTATAAGCTCAGTAGTGGATAAACTCTGCTTGGGGAGGCAGTGGTGAATGGTATTTAAACACAGTGTCATCACCTTACTAGGACAGAATTAGGATGCTTACACCCATTTCTCTGGGCTACAACTTTTCAGGAAGTGTACCCCTAGAGAAGATGTCAATGCGGCATTTAGTGGGAAGCTATCGTTTGCTCAACTTCTTCACTCTGATGTGATAACAGTCTCTGCTGAAGATTATAACTATTCATTCAATAAACAAAGTACAGCTTACCTTATCTTTGAAGTGCTAAGATTTACAAATTATCCTGGGAATGCATATCCTGGAAGTAGAGACAATATTTATTTACCTGGCTTATCATAGACCAGGTACTTTGCTAAACTGTGAAGATTAAGAAATGAGAAAGTTATGGGATTTTAGTTCCAATGCAGTCATGGTACAGTAAAGAAGACCTATGAGAAAACTCAAATTTGCACTCCAGTCTGAGAAGTGAAATAATAGAATGATGTACAAATAGTGCTGGCATAAATATATCCACGAAAATATCATAGAGGAGATAAAAAGTGAATTAGAGCTCTAAGGATGGATGAGAGTTCTCCAGGAACAATTTAATTTTTTTAAAAATTTTTAAAAATTTTAATTAATTAATTTTTTAAATGCCTACAGCACCTGGTATTCCTAAGTGGTCTCCCATCCAAATACCAACCAGACCCAACCAGAACAATTTTAGAGGAAATTTCCTGGGAATTCTTCTTAGGCCTAACAACTAGACATTTGTTCCTAAGACCCCATAAAGCCAGTTTGTCTTTGCAGACCTTAAGGAAACATTAAATAATGATTGAAGAGAAGACTCCAGAACCAACTGCCTCAATTTGGACTATTTGTACTAATTCTTAGCTAAGTGATCCTCTGTAAGTTATTAATCTCCCTGAGCTCAAGTTTCCTTATCAGTATAATGACTATAATAAGAGTAATTTCCTTGTAGATGGTTGTGGAAATTAAATGTTATCAATAATCCACATTAATTGCTTAAGATCAATGCTTGGCATATAGTAGGTATTTTATATATGTTACCTATACGCTTTCATTTGTCTCTCTCACATCAAAATATCTCCATAACAGCCTGTCACAGTGGCTGTTATGAGAATTGACAGTGCATTAAGCAATAGAGACCAATTACCTCCCCAGCAAAGAATTGGTAGTTCATCAGCCCAGATATAGTCAGAGATAGCACGATTTCTTAGAGATATTTACCATGAAAATGGAAAGAGGATAGAGGCATACATGCTTCTTAGTTGTCATCTTTTTCCCAAGGCCTCTAGATGATGAAGACCAGAATAAGGAAGTCTCAATAGTACGAGTGTTAGGAGAAGGACACTGAGGCATCCAGGAAAGAGGGAAGTCTGGATATTGTGGGCTCAATTGAGAAGGCAAATCAAATCAGTAGGAGGAGCAGGGCAAACAAGAAAGGCTCATAAGGCTAGATCAGGAGAGATGTAAGGCAAGAGTATGGTGTTCAGAAAACCAGATCCACCAATTTTAGAAGGACTTACATGCTAGGGCGTTGGCACCAAGGAGGGAGTTATTGTTTTGTTCATTAGTAATAATAAAAATAGCAGAATAATAAAAGTATCAGAAAGGTCAGGTGATGTCATGCTTTATTCATTTATTTACTGAGCTCCTCCTGAGCACCAGTAGAAAACATGGCAGGCCTTTAATGATGCTTATATTTTACTACTGGTGGGGATGGAGTGTCAGAGAAGAGGCTATAAACTAATAATTATATAATGTATTAGATGTTATAAGTGCTCTAAGGAAAAATGAAACAGAGTAAGAAGAGAGAGAGTGATAGAATGACAGACCTATCATTGGGTTGCCCTCTGGGAGAGTCAAGGGAAAGTGTCTCTGGTAAGGTGACTTTTGAGCAGAGATCTGGATGAAGTTAGGGTGTGAGCTTTGTTGACATGTGGTGCAAGAACATTTCAGGCAGAGAGACTGTAAGGGTAATTGCGATAGCCAGCCTCCAAGAAGGCCCGTGAACAGTCTTGCCTCCTGGCATCTCTGTCCCAGTGGAGTCCCTTTCCGCACTGACTAGAGCTGACCTGTATACCAGTAGAACACTGTGCAAATGACAGAGTGTGACTCCCAGGGTTAGGTCGTAAAAGGCTTTGCAGCTTCCTCCTTGCTCTTTTTTTGATTAGTCACTCTACGGGAAGCTCACTGCCATGTCATGAGGACACACAAGCAAGTCTATGGAGGGGTCTATATAGCTAGAAACTGGGGCTTTCTACCAATAGCCAGTACCAACTTGTCAACCATATATATGAACCATCTTGGAATCAGATCCTCAAAACTTCAGAGACTGAAGCCCTGCCTTATATCTTGAGTGCAGTCTCTTGAGAGATCCCTGAGCCAGAGCCATCCAGTTAAGCTACTCTCAAATTCCTGACCCACAGAAACTGTATGTGATAATAAATGGTGATTGCTATCTTAAGCCACTAAATCTTGGGGTAATTTGTTACACGGATAAAAGTAAAAAAAAATTTCAGCAGAATTTCTAAGGATGAAGAATCAGCATTTAGATATCATCTAGGACCTGTCCTACCTCCGGCACTAAGCATTTAATGCCTCTCTTATTACTGAACTCATGAAGGAGAAAGCAAGGGGAACATAAATTTACTGAGTTTATATTGTTGGCACAGCTGTTTACATGCATTATCAGATGTAACCTCCTATAACTCTGTAGGGTAGGTATTATTTACTTTTTATAGATGGAAAAAAAGAGAAGCTCAGAATGATTAAGTAGTTTATCATGATACATAGAAAAGTGGTAATTTAAATTTAAATCTGAATTTTTAAGATTTAGCTTTAAATTCTTCTGTTTTCTTTTTTTTCACCTTCCAGGACATCAATTGTGGAAAATTTGGAAAGTTTAAAGATATACATGCACAAATTATTAGTAATCCACAATTTGGAGATAATCACTGCTAACATTTTAGGTTAGCTATGTCTAGTGCCTCTTTAAGCATTTTTTTCAATTTACATAATTAAATTAGACTATACAAACTGTTCTTTTAAACTACAGTAGTCACCCCTTTCCATGATTTTTCTTTCCATGGTTTCAATTACCCGTGGTTAACCATGGTCCATGGTTCGAAAATATTAAATAGAAAATTCCAGAAGTAAACAATTCATAAGTTTTAAATTGTGCGTTGTTTTGAGTAGTGTGATGAAATCTCATGCCATTCTGCTTCTTTCCCCCAGGATGCGATTTATTCCTTTGTCTCTGTATTCACACAGTATATGCTCCCCACCCATTAGTCACTCAGTAGCTGTCTTGGTTATCAGACTGGTTATCAGAGAAAGAGAGACTATATTCCCATAACTTTTATTTTAGTATATTGTTATAATTATTCTACTTTATTATTAGTCATTGTTGTTAATCTCTTCCTTTGCCTAATTTATAAATTAAACTTTATCATAGGAAAGTTTTCTATATATAGGAAAAAATACATATGTATATATTTAGGGTTTGGAGCTATCCATGGTTTCAGGTATCTATTGGAGGGGTCTGGAAATGTATCCTCTGAGATAAGGGGAGACTACATTATCTTTCATCCTCTAATATATTATAATCACCTTTGTGTTATTACACACTCCTCTACAAGGTAATTTTTAGTGGTTGCAAATACATTCTATTTTTTGATTATATCATAATATATTTAATGAGATTTTATTATTATACATTTATGTTGTTTCTAAATTTTCTCTATTATAAAGCATCATGCAAGAAGCATACTTGGAGACAAATTTTTGTGCACATCCATGATTATTAGAAGAAATTTTTATAAGTAGTATAACATAGAATTTAAATTAAAATGTAATTTATTAAATATAGGGCAAAAACATTGGTAAGGCTTTTGACATGCATCACCAAATTCCTCTCCTCATTTCCCATGAGGATACTCATTTCTCTGCATATTCGCCATCGTTAGAATTAGCGTTAGAATTTTTATAATTTTTGTTAGTTCTTTTGTTTCATATTAAATGTGGACTCTATTGATGAATCACTAAAAACTGCCCAAGGAAAGCTTGGTGAAAGCATGCATATTTTCATTAAAAACATTCACGAGGTTCTTGAATACCCAAGGACTCATATATAATGTAAACATTTGTCTAAGCACTGTACTGGTGAAGTACAGACAAATAGGAGACACTTGACTCCAAATATTGGTTTATAACAATTGAAGGAGAAGTAACTTGGGAGCAGTATCATTACTCTTCCATTATTATTACTACTGTTTTTAGTTGTGACAATGTGAGAGATGAGGTCATAAATATCCAATATAATTCAATCCAATCTAGTATGGGATTGCTAATTGGGCAAGCCTGTAAGGCTTTAGAGAGTTAATCCACAGTCATGATTTGCAAACCTACATTGCTTCAAGGTCTGCACTGACTCAGATGTCATTATCTAGGTGCTACCTGGTGTTGCTGTTGACTGCAAGGCTCTGTATTAGGCCCTTCACAACAGCGTTATGTAATGGGTATAACCCTCATGTCACTGTTGAAGTCACTGAGGTCCAGGGTCACATAAGAAGTTAGTGAGTGGGCAGACCTGAGACTTAAATCCAATGAGTCTGACCCAGTGCTGTGTTTCACCTACTCCTGGTGTTACGCCTCGCTCCATGAGGTTGAAGACTTCCCGCCCAACATGGTTGGCACAGTGCCTCCTCCTCTTTTGTTTGCACTGCACTCAGCACCTAACACTGTGACGACAACAAAGCCACAAATGGTATCAAGTGTCTGAATGTCAGTCTCCACACTAGTCTGTGTACTTCTTGAGAGTGAGAATGGTACTTGACTCACCTGTGTGCAATGTCTGATGTTAAAATAGATTTTCATTAAATGTTGCTAGTGGAAGGAAAGTAGGGAAAGAGAGAGGAAAGTAAGTAAGAAAGAAATGAATGAATGAAGGAAGAAATGGTGCACTAGAATCTGGTCCCATAATTTGCCCTGGGGCCCTAAAGACCACTGTGACCTGATGTGTTAACTCTTCCAGGTAGTAGCCTGTTAGAAACAGATGCTCTACAGCAGTTCTGAATTAATAGTGTGGCACAGTGGAGTAGAGTGAGTCTCCAGGAAACACTGGCCTGCACTTGGTGGGAAGTGACTCCATCTGAGGGTAGAAGACCACCCTTTCTGGAGTCTGGAGCTTTGCAGTGGATCCTAGGGGCCCTTGTTCACTCTGTGACAGTTATCAATAGTCCTGCACCCTTTGGGTAGTGATGGGCTCTCCTCCTTGTGGGGTGCTTCCTGGATGCCTCCTACCTTGATCTCTTGGGTGTGCCTGACCTTCACTTCCAGTTGGAATTACCATGGCAGACATGGATGCTTCCCTGTCCCTGATGAAAAGCCATTTTGGAAAGGACATTTTTCACTTAAATTCTTTTTTGTGCAGAAGCAGATTTTAACCTAATGTTCAAGGTGTCATCCTTTAAAACATTCTCTTTTTTAAAAAAAGGAAGAAAAGAACATTCTGCATACTGATGTGCCAGAACATTACAGCTTTGTTGATTTTTTTTTTTTTTTTTTTCAGAAATGCTTACACAACAGATTCTGCTAAAGAAGGTAGTGAGAGAACATTCTCTTCTCTGGTGTGGTTTAGTATAATAATTATTACTAATGACAGCAATAATGAACCACACTCACCTCAAGTTATAAAAATTAAATAATAGCCATCATTAGATTCTGTAAGGGTGTGCTGCTTTTGTAATTCCCGGAGCATGTTCACAAACATGATCTCATTGGATTTCCACAGCAGCCAGATGAGATGAGGAAGTGTTGGGACAATTGGTTCCAGGAGAGATGGAAAGAGGTCAAGTGTTTTGCTCAAGGTCACACAGCACATCGGTGACTGATAGAGAGGAAGATTCTGGGCCCCAGCCTTAACAGCCCCTCATCTTTTCCAGAACACTTGGAACAACCTGACATAACTGCCCCTATGGCTGGCTTGGAATTCTAAGGCTGATTCTCTGATTTTTTCTCTCTTACCGATGCCATCAGCCATGGCAAGAGTGTGGCTCCAAAGCACTCTCTCATTATGTCTAGCTGTCCCAGTCTATCACAAAATCTTGGAGGTCGTGGGCTGCCGGGACAGTGGGAGACATGTTTTCATGTATCTGTAAGTTTAACAGATGGCTCAACCTGAAATTTAGTGAGAACACACTACCTCCTTCATTGACCATGGGACAGAATGAGGCTGTGTAATGGTGCAGTTAGGGGTTTGGGCTCTGGGGACAGCAAACCTGGCTTTAAATCCAGGCTCTGATTCTCATGACCTTGGGCAGGTACTTCTCTCAGCCTGTTTCTCCATGTAAAATTTGTTTGATTATTATCACCAGGTAAGATGGAAATTCATCTAGAGACTCCATTAGTGTCTTTGGCCTCAGTCATGTGGGCCCCAAAGATGGCAGAAACACTGATACCACCACAAAGCCTTAAAGCCCCCTAAGCATGGAACCGAGTGAGGTTTCCAGAACTTAGAGGTCCAGTCTTTGGTATTCTATCAGTTTTCTATGGCTGCTATAACAAATTACCATGAACTTAGTGGCTTAAAAAAACACAGATTTATTATCTTACTGCTCTATGAGTCAGAAATCTGATACAGGTATCACTGGACTAAAATCTAGGTATCGGCAGGGCTGTCTTCTTTCCTGGAGGCTCCAGGGAGAATTAGTTTACTCATCTTTTCCAGCTTCTAGAGGCTCCTGCATTCTCTGGCTCCTGGTCACCTTCCTCTTTCATCCAAACCAGCAACAACGGGTTGAGTCCTTCTCTTTGACCTCTTTTGCCCCCTTCCATTTTTGAGGACTCTTGCAATCCAGGATAATTTCCCTATCTTAAAGTCAGCTGATTAGCTACTTTAATTCCATCTGCACCTTTTATTTCCTCAGTTCTATGGATTAGGACATGGATGTTAACTGGGGGTGTGGGGGGCATTATTCTGCCTACCACAGATATACAAGCCCTGCTCACTGAGTTAAAGCCTGTAAGCAGAGCCCAACACGTGGGAGCTACTGCAAAGAGGAGGGACTGAGGAAGGTCACTGGCCCACAGTCCAGGATTGGCCGTTGTGTATTGACAATTCTCTGCTGGCCACTTTATATATGTATTCCCTTTAATCCACACAATCATGTAAAGTAGATATTATTAGTCTCTTTTTTCACAAGAACTGAACTCTGAGATTCAAAGGAATTAATTCACCCAATGTCACCTGATGGGACTAGTGTTTGAACTGAGGCTTGGCTCCCAAAGCCTATAAAAGTGTTTCTCAAAGAACGTTCTGTGCATCTGCATCAGAATCTACCGAGAAGCTTGTTAAATACAGATCCTAATGTTCTGGTTTAGTGACTAGAATAGATCCAATAGAAAAGGACTCTGCTTTTAACAAATTCCCCAGGGAGAGCAGGTGATTCCAACATTCATTAAATCCTAAGAACCACCTCTTTGGAGCACACGGCCCTGTAATGAGCATGACACCAGTAGGCAAACATGATCCAGAGTTTGGGATAAAGGGACAGGACAAAGAATCTGTAAGTAGAGGGGAAGCAAGAGGATCCCATGAAGTGTCTCCTGATGGATAGCCTGGGCCAGACCAGGAATCAAAGGTAAAATTGAGACTGGGGCCTAGCTTAGTTTCTCAGGTGCTGCCACTGAGGAACTGGAGACTTGGCCTGGAGTTCACACAGTATATTTCTAACCAGTTTTTGAGCTGTGTTTGGAGAGAGGGCGAAGTCCATGTTCTGTCACTGGAAAACAAAGACATACTGAGTGTGGAATACCTACTCCCTTCCCCATTGTGTAAGTCAAGGGGCAGGGTGGCGCCTAGGACCCTGCTTATTGCTGAGGAATGTGCCGGATCCCAGACACGGGGCCCCTCTCTACCCACTTTGGACCCAGCATCTATTTTCCAGAGGTCAGGCAGGGGCCATGAAGGCGGGATGGGGACCCAGGCTGAATCATCCTTCCCTTGGAGGATTGCTGGGATGACATCATGTAAAGTTAGAACCTCCCTCGCAGACTTGTTCTCACAGGGAAAGGTGGTGTCTTCATGGGCAGATTCATCTGCCAAAGGTGTTTATGGGGTTCTTGCAGCAAGTTCAGCTTCTCATAACCTGAGGTGGTCACACAGTCTCACCTATCTCCCTGTCAAGTTGTCCCTGCTTTCTCCATTAAACTTCTAAAGTCTCCACCCCTTTATTAGTCCCAATATCAGCTCCAGACACACACAAATGAGGGGTGTAGCAGTGCTGGATCTGGGGTGCCCTGGAAGAGGGTTTCGCTTCTCTAATGGCCACCATCTGTGCATCTATGCCACCTCTTCTCCTCCTAGCAGTCCTGATTAATCTCCCAAGAGAGCAGAAGCAGGTAAGGGCATTATCTCCTGATGGCCCTACTTAATACCCACAAGGCCCCTGCTAATGGTTCATCAGCTGTTTCTCTTATTCCAAGACTTTCTCCATGACCAAGCATTTTTACCAGATCATCTTCAATTCTGAGGGTTCAGTCTACATAAGCACATGATGCCAAAGAAAGAAGATAAGTTTTTTTTAACCAGACAACTCTGGTTGCAAGTCGTAGCAGAACTGTTTTCTTGCTGTAATCTTGGGCAAGTACTTTAATCTCCCTGGGACTCATTTCACTTGTCTGACTCATAGGGTCATTTTGAAGATTAAATGAGATAATTTATATAAAACACATCATAAAGAGAAACATACTGTATGTGTTCATTAAATATTTATTGAGCCCATTTATTGAGTGTTTATTCTATGTGGGGCCCTGAGCTAGGCGTTGGTGGCATGGACACTTAAGATACAGTGAGCACTCATAGCATTCTTATCAGTATGGTTAATAACAAGCTAACATTTGAAAGTGAGCAAGCCCAGCAGTGGTGATGAGGGCGTGAAGCCATGTGAGAATCCCGGCCATGGTGGTTAATTAAAACCGGTGTGGGGACAACCATTTTTTGTTAGTGTCCTGCAGAAATAACCACATGGACCTGTGGCCCTTGGGTTGAAATCTGGTCTGCAAGAGGGAAGTATTCTGGTTTGGGGCTTTTATGTCTTGCTCTCTCTCTCTTGGCACTAGCCTGTTGAGATGGCCCTGGATTTTGCATCAATTCTGCTTTGAACCTCTTCACTTTGGGCATCCACTGGACTTTAATTCATTAGTTCCTAGATATGGGACAGATTCAGACACAGTCCCTTGTTTGAAATCCTGATGCATTTTAGAAAAGTAATACTGTTCATCTATGTCATAATAAAGAACCTCTTCAGCACCCATGGATCAAACGTGAAAGTATTTCTACAGCAAAACATACGACTATTTTCAACTAAGTGGGGTCAATAAAAGTACATGTCACCAAATGTGCTGATAAAACTTGATTTTCATAGTTTTTGGGGATTTGGAATTGTGAATAAAGGCCCATGGATATATAATAGCCTAGCCCTTGTACTCAATAAATGTGTTTTTACTTCCGTTCAGATTTAGAAAATTTTATTATTGTTATCTTTTTATAATTTAAATTAATGCATCCCAGCCTGGTTCTATGTAGGACAGAAGGCATTTTGGACCTTATTTTTGTCCTGGGTACTGCTTCCTGAGCTATAGCTGTAGGTATGCACTTGTTTACCTCCTCCACTGCCACATTTCCAGCCAGATAGGGCCCACCACTTGATTTTACAAACAAGTAAACAAACAAAAACTTTGGAAGGGACCACTTATAGCAAAAGCACCTTTCCCCCCATGTCTTTAGGGACTGACATGTATCACTGGCATAAGAGCCCCTCTTGCTTCAAATGGCATGTGTCATTCCTCATTCACTCCTTCGATCACTATTTACTTATTCAATTACTCATTCATTTTCTCATACCTTTCATTGTTGATTAATTTGTCCCTTTAATTAATAAAAAAAATAAGGTTATCAATGTGTCTGTATCAGATACAAGGGTCATATTCTAGGAAAAGAAAGAAATGAGATACGTTCTTGCCCTCTGGGATTGTCAGTCAAGTGGGGTAGACAGCCAGGAAACCAATCTTGATGTGTTTCAAAGCTGAATAAAATTTGAGGGAGTCCAAGCAAAGGCTCTAGGTGGGAAAGGCTAAGGAGGGAATTTCATGAATATTTGTAGAAGAGGCTGCTTGCATGACCCTGAAGAAAGGCTGAATTTAAACAGAAAGTAAGACCATGGATGGGCAGGTGGGTGTTCCAGATTGGGAGATGTACACAAACATAGGAGGTTTAAACTCATGTCCCTGGGCTATGGGAGGAGAGTAAGTTCAGTAATTGTTATACCTCCTGGTAAACCTATGAGAAAGAAGTCAGTCCAACAATTCAGCTATCTGGGCAGGCAGCCCCACAGTGCTCCCTGGGGAAGGCCTTTTAGGGAGCCAAAAGGCACCTCAAGTCTTTATCTGGTCCTGTCCTAGTTCCAAGTAGGTATTTGCTAACAGTGGCCACTAAGGCAGGAAGTGGTGGAGGGAACCTAGATGCTGATCATTTTTACTCCCCAGACAAGTTGTCAAAGCAACCCCATGATCTGGGAGGCATTCTGGTGAAAGAGACAGAACATTGTTTGGATTTCATTCTAATGCTGCCACCTTTCAGCTATAAGACCACTGGCAAACTGATTATGGTATCAGAGCTTCAGATAGGTCGTTGAAAGGAACAGGAGAAATTATAAATAAAGCTCCAGACAAATAGGATGTACTCAGGCATTGTTCTTAATGTAAAACCAATCAGGGCAGAGTTTTAAATCTGTTTGCTTACTGCTGTTTCCCCAAGACCTATAATTGTCACATAGTAAGAGATTAACAGATAGTTGTGGAATAAATAAATGAATGACTTCTCATCTTTCAATGGCTAATGCATCCTTTTCTTGTTTCCTGTTCTCTTTTTTTTTAGTAATTTACACTTTCTCATGTTCGATTTTGTGTGTGCTCTTTTGATTTTGACATATGAGATTGACACCACACCCAAGGGCAGGCAGGTATTATAGCAGGAGTCCCCACCCCTGGGCTGTGGACCAGTACCAGTCGGTGACATGTTAGGAACAGGCCACACAGTAGGAGGCGAGCGGTGAACGAGCAAATGAAGCTTCATCTGTATTGCAGCCACTTTCCAGCAATAGCATCATCACCTCAGCTCCACCTCAGATCATCAGGCATTAGATTCTCATAGGAGCACTGGGCCCTGGTGCTAAAAAAAAGTTGAGGACCACTGTATGATAGAATAAGATAGAATAAAGTTGAGGACCACTGTATGATAGAATAAGATTCCTGATGTATTTACCCACCAGGCTCAACCCAAGAACTGGATTGACCCATTATCATTCTTGGAACATTCAATTCCACTTGACTACCTTAAAGAGATAAACTATGTAAAGGGTGGGGGCAGGGAGGGACGGGAACTATCAAAAGGAAAGAATTGTGAGCAACCTGGGATAAAAATTCAAACTTATCTCTCATATCAAGCTCCTGACACCAAGACTGACGGGTATATGGTAAGTACTCAATGAATGCTGAGTGAAAGAACAAACCAAGAAGCAAATTAATGAATGAGTGATTTAATGCATTAAGTAATAATAGGAAAGGAGAAGGAAACTGTCATATGTCAAATTCTGTACTGGTTGTCTAAATCTGTTCATCAGTAAAAAGAAATTCCCATTTTGGTCAGCCAATATTTCTCTCTTTATTGATAAGTTAATTTTTTGTATTAGACATTTATCAAATCCCTAAATTTAAGATGAGTAAGTCTTTTTCTTTGCTAAAACTTGTGAGAGACACATGGGAACAAGAGAATCTGAGATGTGGACTTAAAACCATACACAAGACTCAAGAGACTTTATTGAGAAATGGCTTTAAAATAATGCTTTCTTTTTTTGTTTGTTTGTTTTTTTACTTGCTTTATTTAAGTGGAGGGTTAGAATGAATTAGTCAAATTATGGGTTAGCAGGTTCATGCCAATTGGGAGGTGGATATACCCTCTTCAACATGAGAAGGAAGGAAAAGTTTATCTCCTGTATTCCTTTTTGGCAAGAACCAATAAATCAATCGACACAGATTTTCTGAGCTAGAAACACAAAGACACATGTTTGGCAGTATGTCCTGAACCTTTCTTTATTCCTCAAAGTTAAAATCCTTCTTTATTCTTTATTTTTAAATTTGTTAATTTAAAAATAACAAATTTTCAGCACCTTAATAATTAGTATACATATATATAATGAACTCTAAATACATACATTATTTAATAGCCTAATACCCATATTTTCTCATAAAATAGAAGTGTTACCTACCATCAACTTATTTTGACTGTGTTTAATTATCCTCCATGATGCTGATTCTTCCTCTGCTAAGTGATAGCAGAGTGGCTATTCCTCTATAGTAAGGAAACCAGTGTTGGAAAGAGGTGGTGAAGAGGTAGCCCAAAGCATTTTTGTCCCTTAAACTCTCCAACTCCAGCATCTGGCTCTTCCCACATTTCCAAGCTTGGGAGTTAGCAAGAACAGTGTCTCAGATTAATAATCACTATCCTCTACTTCTCCTTCCTTTTCTGGTGCTTTTTGCTGCTGTCAGCTCCCATGTACCCTCACCAAGTCTTGTGATAAAAGAGTGATGGTTGTGATTATCTAAGGACATATAACATGCTAATAAATAAATATTTTATTTAACACTTATATAATGCATTTTTATTGTTGCTACTGTTTATACCAATCGATGACATCTACTAAAAATAAAATTGTTTATAATTCTGAAAGGGCATTTCTGAAATTGCATTTTGGTTCCTGTACACATGGAAGAGCTATTAAATGTTAGTGTCTTTTTATGAATTAGTGTCCTAACACAAAGAAGGAATGGTAGCTGGCCATGATCTGGGTGAAGGCCTGACAATACTTGCAGGTGTGGTGGGTGCTCTGGTTGTTACAGTCCACAGGAGAGGGCCAAAGAAGAAAAACAAGCGTCCTAAGAGAAAATGGAGAAGTTGCAGGAAGGGGGTTGAAGACCACCTCCCTTAGAGTGAATCCAGCTCACTTCGCTTAGAAGTAGACCCTGCTGTGAAGGTTATTTGTAACACAGGCATCCCAGGCCCAAGTTGCTCCTGCCCCCACAGTCTTCCCACAAGAACTACTACTTGTCTCCTTCCTGCAGACCCTGTTCTCCCCAGGCTTTGGAAACAAACATGTTTATTGTCAGTGGAATTTGAGGAACTAACTAATTGACATGGAGCTTGGCATCAGCAAGGATGCTGGGAGGTTCCTCTGAGCAATTACAAGTACCCCAATAGCTGAAACCTTGGTTGGTTAGTTTGGCCATGGCCTTGTGTGCCACTCACTTATCTAGTAAATAATTATTTAGTACCCACCATTGTGCTACTCGCTATTCTCAGGCCCAGGGACTCAGTAGAACAATCATGCATCCTCTCCATAGAGCTTACAGTCCACACAATGAAGTGGCATGAAGTGCGTATTATGCAGTGGTTATTCTATGTGCAACACAGCAGAAGCCCAGTAAGGTACAGAGTGTGCAGCACAAGAGTGCTCCCTGGGGAAGACCCTAAGGAGGAAAGCAAAGTGAGCAAGGGTGACAATAGTAAATGAGGCTGGGCCCTATGACCCAGGCCTCCTCCTCCTCAATATATACCTCACAGAAAAACATATATTTGTGCACCAAAAATATGTGCCTGACTATTCATAACAGCAATGTTGATAATATCCCCAAACTAGAAACTATCGGAATGCCTATTAACAGAAGAATGGATAAATAAATTATGGCGCATTCACACTGGAAAACTATTCAGCTATGAGAATGAATGAAGCACAACTGCATACAATAGTATGATGGAGTCTTACAGACATAAGGTTGGGTGAGAGAAATAAGACACCAGCAGGTACACTGAATGCTTGTACTTATAAAAGGTGTGAAAGCTGAGTAATAGTTCTCCTTTGGAGGGCTAATGACTAATGGGCTTCTAGGGTGCCAGCAATATTAAGTTTCATGATCTGCGTGCTAGTTACATGGGTGGGAAAGTTCAGTTTGGGAAAATTCATTAAGCTACACATTTACGACTTATGATCTTTAATTTGCGTATGTTATTCTTCAACAAAAAAGTTCAAAAAATGAGATAGGGGAGCAGAGAGGGAGGAGGTAGATGGGATAAAAGGAGTCAAATATGTGGTGACAGAAAGAAATCTAACTATGGGCGGTGAACACACAAGACGATATACATATATATGCCTTACTGTTGAATTGTACACCTGAAACTTACTGGATTTCGTTGACCAATGTCACCATAATAAAAATAAATAAGTAAATAAGTAAGTAAGTAAGTAAGTAAGTAAATAAATAAATAGATAAATAAAATAAAATGAAAAATAAAGAGGTATAATAGACAAAAAGAGAAAATGAGGCTAGAAAGACAGGCAGGGTCCTTTTAGATCTGGTCTAGGTTTAGAACTCTGTCCTGGTCATGTCAGAACATTCCATGATGTTTGCACAATGAAGACATTGCCTAACGATGCATTTCCTAAAAAATATCCCGTCATTAAGCAAAGAATATTCATATCACCTGAACTGTACTATTTTTTTAATTTAAATTAATTCCTTTTTTCAAGCTTAAATTTATTTCATAATAAAAAATTATACCATTACTCTAAGTGAAAAATCAGAGCCACTTGCAACATAAAGAAGATAACTGTAAAAATAAATAGAATGTAAACAAAATAATGTTATTAAATTCCGGCTAGATCCTGTTGAGACAGGAAGACAAAAGAAAGATTAGCAATTGTTAGAGAACTCCTTCATATAATCAGAAGGTTAAAACATATTCAAAAGGGACTCACTTTCTTACTGTGCAAGCCACTGTTTTTTCATGCCTTATCTACATGCAATCTAAAATCATCCTACAAAGGCCTGAAGGAGGTGCTGTCCCATTCCTTGGGAAACGCTGGCCCAGAGATCCCTTAGGAACTGGTTAGTAAGAAGTAGGGAAGTGGACAAATGGTGAAGAGAACTTCTCTCAGTTTCTTCAGCAAAGAGAAACATATGAGACAAAGACTTTGTTTCTCAAGTGTCAACTTGTCTCTTGTCCCAGCATTCCTACTTCTCTTTTCCTCATTGTTTGAATGGGAGCAGCAACACAAAAGTGTCCACATTGTAAGGAGAAGAGAGAAAGGGCCTGAGGGCCTGTTTGTCATGCCATGCTACCTGCCAATCATACCTGGCCCTGGCTCTTCCCTCCTCATCCATGCTTGTCCCTACGCTAAGATACCAGAAGTCCTCTCAGTTTTGGGGCAGTTTCCTGTAGCCTCATCCTGTTCCCAAATCAAAACCAGACCCCTCAGGCCTTTGTATTTTGTATTTTGGCGCTATGATTGGATCTTTTCATGGTATTGTTCCCAATCTTTATGGAAGCGAGTTGTGAATGATGAACACCATAGATCATCTTGTTTGCGAATGGCACCTTGATATGCTGAAAGTTATATGAAGCCATATATCTTTCCACATGAATATATCCAGGTCCTGAAACAGCTTAATAGACTCTCCTACCCTATTCAGTTATTGTTGAGGTTCATCAAATGAAGTTCACCAAAAGACATTATGGCTTTTGACCAAAACCAAAATTTCCTGTCTCTGATTTCCTGTAATTTCAAAGTTATTTCCCTTCAGTCCTATAACTTGCAAACCCAAATCCCCAAAGTGAGAGAGGCCCTATATTTTGGCCTTTTCCACAGCCCCATAATAAATAATTAACATCTTACTGTTTTATGGGGTTGCTTTGCCCTCAGCAAAGATTACAAGACACTGCACATTCCATGGACTTCTGTGGATGCTCCTTCAGTTCTCAAGGAAGCTAACATTGTCAGTCATTTTAAATTTTAATTAAGATGTTCAGAAAGAATAAAAAAGCCTGTAAAAGATTCTGAGTAGTTTATGACTAATATTTTTTGAAGCAGGTACTTATTTTACCTTCATATTAACTTGGATATCTATGAGCTTACTTTTTAACCCATGATAACACTCTTGTTGCCCACTCAGCTTTAGGTGACTTCTAGTTACTTAAAGCATCTTAGAAAATTATGTCTGCTTTATTCTTTAAAATTTTATTCTTGTCTCTGTCCCCCTGTAACTTCTGGAATATAAGAAATGATGCCTGTTCCCTTTCTCTTTGTTTCAGTCACGTCCAAGCCAGCTTTTCAAGATACCTTACGTGGAAGACTAGTCCTGGGACATTCCAATGTCAAGATACTTTGCAAAGTGACATATACCATATCCTACTCTTAGAGATTCCCAATGCATATTAGCTTTTTAAACGCTCTAAAAATCATAGGGAGTTAAGAAAACTGTTTAGCATTTTGTAACTACATTTTGCCAAACTCATATTGCCCCCTGAATGGTAGATTTGGCACAATATTCTAGAACTAAAATTAGATAGAGGATTTTGTCTAAAGAGAGTGTGATATTTTTTAAATATGGCCTCAAATTCTTTAATACTCTTTCCTTCAAGAGTTAGTGGTCAATGTCCACTCCCCCTTGAATCAGGGTGGAATTGTGACAACTTTAACCAACAGAATACAGCAGAAGTGTTCTCTATGCATACATCATACATGCTCATGTAGCTTCCACCGTGTCATATTTGGTGTCCTAATCTACCATGTAAGATGTGTCTGCACAGAGACTACGATGATGACGAGCCAGAAACCCAGCTCAGCCATCCCCTCCAAGGTGACAAAATGTAAATGATCCATCTTGGATCCACCTGACCCAGCTTATGAATCAATCGAATACCACAAAGTGACCTCAATTGATGGCATGGAAATAGAAGGATCACCCAGCTAAGGTCTACTTGAATCTCGAATTCCTAACCCACAAAATTATGAGAAATAATAAAATAGTTGTTTAAATTTTAAGGTCTGGATTTTGTTACATAGCAATAGATAACTGGGACAGGAACGGTTGAATCCTTAGGTGTAGAAGAGAAACTTCAGTGTCTTCTCAGAGACATTCCAAAGCTGGAATGGCAGGTGCCTATTAGGAAAAGCTTAGAGTCTGGAGATTCCCAGGATCAGCACTTTAATTAGGTTTGATAAATGTAGCCATTGGTTTATCATTAAACAAAAGTGTGATTAAAGCAAGACCAAGTTGGAAATGAGAATGTCTTTGGGGTGTTGTACCTTACACTATGTGTTGCCTAGTATATAGATGTGCTAGGCTGGGACAGAACAACTAATTTTGCTCATGAACTTAAATCTTCTAAAATAAATATCAAAGAGTAAACCATATTCTACTACCACAAGGATCTTGGTGCCCTGTTAGCGGCATAATCATGGGTTGGATGAAACATAGAGAAGATTCTGATGTCCTTTCGCCTATTGGGAGAAAGGAAGTGACAGAAGTAGGAAATTCATGGTTCAAAGGGTCAAAGTAGCTGTGCTTGAACGCTGGTCAGTTCTCAAATTGTTGTGTTTAGAAAGCGAAGCATATCAGTCTATCTCCCCACTAAGGCTCAGTTATCAGTGCTGATGGAAAGAGAGTAACACTATAGTAAGTTGAGAGGAAATAAAACCCAAGTTGCTTGATCCATTTCCTTTAAGATTCTGTTAGTGTACTCAGGACCATCCAATGGTATTCTAATGATTCATTGTTTACCTCTTTTCTAGCTCTGATTAGTCACTCAATTTCTCCATCTAATCTCTTCCCTCTGTACATGTAACACCAAAGAATATATTTATAAGGAATAAATCTTTTTTTGGCAAGCTCTGGGAACTTCCTATGTACTGTACTCCCAGACTGCCCTCCAAGTGGGCCTAGACACAAATCTTTTAATATTAGACTTTGACACGAATTAAAAAATGCGGGATGAGGGAGAAAATGTGTCATTCTCTCACAGTCCTCACAGGCTCATATTAATATGCCTGCCGCTTATGTGCAAACACTCTCTTATTCAATTAACCATTAGAACTTTACAATGCCACCTCTTAAATATATCATTAATCCAATACCTTCTCTCCATCACTGCTTTAGCTGAGACACTTGGCATCCATCTTATATAACATTTACTTTCTGTATAATTCTCCTTCTTCCAATTTCTCACTAACCATTGCCTGGGGGGTTCTTCTAAGGCACAACTCAAACATATCACTCTTTTGAATAAGATCTTTCTTATCGCACACAGGATAAAGTCTAAATTCTACAGTATTACCATATTAGTCATACTCCAATGAGGTAAAGAACAACTATTCTAGGTTTTCAAATACATGGAACTTAGAGGAAATTGGCTCTACAGCTAATGGAAGAGCTAAGATACCATACAGAGGATGAAAAGGCAATGCAGACATTAGCAAGAAAGAGGTAGAAATTAGAGGTGGGAGATGAGATTGTTGAGAGAGGGGCTCTTCACAGGAGCTCCAGGCATTGAAATAATGGAGCTATTACTGGAGAAGTCATTCAATTCAGAGCAAGACAGAAATACTCTGCCTCCGCCTTTCTATTTTCTTCCATTGCCTTCCTTTCCTATGCCTTCCATTGCTTAAACTGCCATTGCCTAAGCTTTCCAGAAAGCCAATTAGCAAAAGATCTTACTCTATAGTTCCCCACAGAGCAGAGGAATGATGGAAATGGAACTGAAAGCAGAGGGAAATGACTAGCATAATAACTTATAGAATCTTTGCGATCTAAATCTACTTAACTTCTCCATCCTTATGTTTCATTATTCCCCAACTTTTCCTCTCCCTACTCAGTATCATTCTCTTTCATTGTAGGTGAATTGACACATGCTGTTCCTTTCACTTACAATGTCCTCCCCTTGATATTATTAGAGAATGTGTACTTATCATTTAAAACTCATCTTACTATCTTCTGCTAAAGTTTTCCTTAAACATCTCCAAAATAGAGTTGATCACTCTTTATGTGTTCTAACCCTGCATCCTGTTTCTTTATTATAATATTCATCACATTGCTTTGAGGCAGATAACTTCTATTTTTGTTCAACTTTTTATCTCTTATAATATGAAGGTCCTCGTTTTTCTTTTAGGAGCCTCCTCTCCTAATTTCCATGATGACATATGACCCAGATAAAACAATTAGAGTACCTCATCTCCAATGATTGGGCTGGATGGATACATGAGTAAATGACCTATCAGAGTTCTTGTTAGAGATTGCTATGGATATTAGAGGACAAAGTCTTAATTTTTAAGTATCAGTACAATGTAAGCCAGAGCTTCTGGTGGTTATCTTCACCACCTCTTGGAAAAATCCTGCCGGAGTATCATAACAAAACAGAACAAAGTTGGATGAAGTGATAAAGAGAGATTCCTGACATTGTTTGGTCTCTTGGATTTAGGTATACCTGAATAAAATCAATTCTTAAACATCTCAGGTGCAGGAGTCAGCAGATACTATCCCCCTTTTTAAATTAAAATATTCCTTATGTGCACTTAAAAATGTTTATTCTCTGTTAATGGAATTCAAAATTTGATATACACCCACAAGATCTACATTATTGATTATGTTATTCAGTTCTATTCTTACTAAATTTTTGTTTATTTGTCTTGGACTGTGAGAAATGTGTTAAAGTTGTTTATTATTCGTGCATTTTTGTCTATTTCTCCTTGCTTCTGTAGTTTCTGTTTTATGTAAGTTGTTGCTGTTTTATTGAATGCTTTTGTGAATTATAGCCTTTAGCATTATAAAGTGTACTTTCAAAAAAATGCTTTTTGGCTGGCAGCGTGTGTGTGTATGTGTGTGTGCGCGCACGTGTGTGTATTATATTATGTAGTATTTATTTGTTTTCTCACTCTTTTTGATAATTCTCTTACTACTTCAGAAAGCACTTTTTTTTTGTTTTACTCATTATCTTTCAATACATATCTTTATACGATACCTTTAATTGCTTCTTTATTAGATACTATTAGTTTCTTACTATGAACAGTATTGAAATAAACAGTGATATTTTATCCCCTCTGTCTTCCCACTCTAGCAAATAGTCTACTCCTGGTAATATCTATAAGACAATTTGCAAGCTTATTTTACTTTTTGTATATTCCTCCACTCCTTTTTTTTTTAATTTCAAGGGTAATTTTAATAGTTTTTCTTATGAATCAGTTCCAAATGTGTTAGATATCATCCATTTTTTTTTTAAACTTTGCACCCTGCAGTCAAATATGTGAGTCTTATACAGTACAAATATTTTTGTATATTAATCACCTTCGATTGGAAAGTGTACAGAATATAGATTCACCTTCCAGGTAAGTGATTGCTGCATATGTTTCATGGAGAAAAAAAGACAAAATATTTATAAATATAAATTTACCTCCAAACCAGAATTATGTTAAATTAGAATTCCTGTTGGTGACATTTGCCTTCTTTATACTCCCCTCTTCTGCTCATTAGGTTCTCATGGGGCCAGATTACCCTTTTTGTCATGGAAGGGGTATGTGCCTGAGGAATGACTGTGGGTGGCCCTCTTGGTCTGTAGAAATCTGTGTGCCTACATCATACAATTCGAAGAGCAACTTCCCAGGGAGGACTTGAAAACACATTCTCATTCCCCACACTTTATGGTTGGGTGAGAGTAACTTACTCTTTAAAATGCTTTCATTTTCTGAGATCCATTTTGGCTGGTTTGGGCAATCCTCGGCCTCAAAGGAAGTCTAAAGCGCAGATAGTATTTTATTCATTGGATAGTCTGATTTCTTCTTTTCTAGCAAACCATTAAGATGTCCTCTTTTCCACCTCCCTATTTGGATTGCCTCCAATGCGAGACAGAATGGGGTAGGCAAAGCTTATTGTCAACTCCTCCTTTCCAAGCAGCGTTAGTTTAATAAATTCCTTAGTGAACTAGGAGGAGGAGCCTCTCTCGCCTGGTCCACAGCATCACCTGGCTTCACGCTCCAGGATTATACACATTTGGCACCACTGTGGAGAGCACAAATGTTCAAGGTTTAACACTCTCCGAGGTCCCTCCACAGTGGCTATTCACCCATTTAGGCATTACTCCTCCCTCTTGCTTTCTCCTTCTGCTCTCTCTTCAGTGTTTCTACCTTCTTTCTGGATGCTAATTTCCATCCCCTTTCTCTGGCCCATCAATGGCCTACACAAATGATAAATGACTTTTTAGCCACTCCCCTACCAGCAATTTGCATATTCTATATTAAATGCTTCAAGTTGCTCCGAGTCAAGTTGCAGAGCATTGGAAAAAGTGTAATCCTGGATTTAAGTCCTGGTTCAGTCACAAAGCAGCTGGGAAGTCTTTATAGATGTTGCTTACTAAGTCTGTTTTGCAAAACCTTGTGCTACAACTATGCCTTAATAGCAGATCTGTCTGTAAGTTGCAAAATCCTGCACAATCTGAGCTATGTATACATAAGACAGAGTCAGTTAGAGAGAAAGAACTCACTTGTCAAGGAAGAGGGCAGAAGATATATAGCTAGCCATGTTAGCTACTTCTATACAGTTCCTGAAAGACTGTCAGCAGAAACATCCTCACAAGCTCTCACCTCTCATCCTTGTTCTAGCAAAAACCCTTCCACCCCTCGTGCCACAGTGGGAATATTTGGGAAAGCTCCTTTCCTCTTGGATTCATTTTAAATTACATTCTGGCAGCAGTTAGATAAATTCTATCTGTCTTCTGAGCCCCAGGCCCTCCTGAGATAGCTACTTATAATTGAAGAAAGTACAGAAACCAAAACTTAACTCGGGCAGTTTGAGTTTATGTGCCTTGTCAATTTACCTGGTGATTCCTCAAGGTACCAGAAGGATAAAGTTACCTAGGAATGAAAAAATAAAAAGGAAAGGTCCTTAAAATGGGGGTTTTGCTTTACACTAAATAAAAACGAATAGTCAACCTTTGACATGGGCTTTTATACACAAAAGGTCAAGTTAAATAACTTGGAATCTATGTCTAGCCTTCATGTAAACATCCAGACCGATGGTGCATAATTGCTTTGTATGGTGCTTTGTCTGTACTAGGCACAAGCGTAGTTTGTTAGACTTATGTTAATGACTTCAGGGCTCTGGATATGATTTCCTCACATGCAGGACCCTGCCATGGCTGCAGACTTTATGCAAGAATTAGTATTCCCCAAAGCTCCAGGATTGGCCCTCAGTGTTCTCATTTTATATCCTCTCTATCTGAGGGCTCATCTGGCCTCTGACTTTAATTAAATCCCCAATGTGATGTAATTTAGCCTTCCAGAGCCTTCCAGAGCTAAATTTTCTATCTTTTGCTATCTGTGGACTACTACTTCTGAGGCCCAGGTCAGGTGTCTCCTATATGACCACTGTCTCAGTTACCCAAACATATAACTCCCATCACCACCAAAAATTACTTTCCCTCTCAACTCTTTTTAAAATGGTGCCTTTAATGAAGAGACAACCCTCGTATTAAGAAGAATCATGCAATAAGAAGTAGCCCTAAATATCCTAATATTGTGTACAGCAAAAGAATTGAGCCCTCTTACTTCTATAAGTGTCCAAAAGCTAAGTACTGTTTGCAGCATGAAAGTGGCCCCTACGTATGGCTATAAATATTTTGTCTGTTTCATCCCCTGTTTTAGACAGTGTGGGCTTCTTCAGTGCAGAAACTGAATTGCTTATTTTTTTGTGTGCCTCACAGAACATCAAATAATGATTTTGTAGTAGATGCTCAGTAAATACTTGATTAAAGAATAAATAGGAGAAGGAAGGAATGGAAAGGCAAGACATTCTCTTAAGGGAAATTCAGCCTTGAGTTCTATGGTCTTTAATGACTATAGTGGATCTAGTGGCATTTCAAAATGCCTTCCCTGAAAATCTTTTCCTCATATTTTTTAAGAGTTTAGCGTAAAGCTTGTAAGTGGCATCTAATGCTGTTGGCTACATTTAAAAGGTGAGATGTTGGCATTTGAGTCTCAGAGGTTTTGAAAATCCAATCTATCAATAATGATGCCTTTTTTCCTCATTCAAAAGACAGAAAAATGGGACTATCCCCTGGAAAATGTGCATTCCTGTAAAGTCTCTATGTTGGGGTAGGGTAAAAATGTATTACCATTTTAAAATTTGATACATGTCATTGAACTTTGAGCATTAACCTTGTGGGAGCTGTATTGTGAAGCTAACCTGAAAAGCAGCGCAATTCCACTAGAGGCATTTCTTCTTGGGATATGAGATTCATCTAGATTTTTTAGAAATTCTGAATTCAAAATTACAGAGTAAATTTTGATATTTTTTTTCCTTTTCAAAAGAAGTGCATAAAACTGTCTGAGTAGAATGAAGAAACCAGTATTCCTTATAGGAAAGGACAGAATAAGAAATTTTATTAATAAGGCGAGATTAGGTGATCTTTACTATCCTTTGCACCTCAAAATTTTTGAGTAGCATATGAATTAATGGTCAACTTGCACTAAGGATTCTAGTTACAGAAAGTAACCAACTTCATGTAATCCCTAATGGTTAAGTGTACTGTATCTAACCAAGTAACTGAATATCATGTATAATTGGCTTAAACCACACCAGTGAATACCAGCTTACTTAGAATAAAATCTATGCCTCTTATTTTGGACTGTAGTCTTACATCACACTCCCATCAGTTTCTCCCATCTCATCTCCTGCCACCCTCTCCATCATTCTTTGATGATTCTTCAAAAATATCAAGTCTATGCCTCACTTTACTCATGCGTTTTTCAATTCCTGGTTTATTGTGCCTAGAATATTCTCCCATATCTTTGCATAGCTGGTTAATTCTCAAGTCTCTTCTCAATAATTGCTAGAAAGTAGCATTTCAAAGTAACTTCCAGTCAATGAAGTGTGCTTTATTTTTTATAGCTCCTTTCCTGATTGAAGTTCAGTTATACAACATCATATATCTCCTATTTGTTTAATTTATTTCTCCATGTGCTTATTGCCCCTCTACTAGACTATAAATTTCTCAAAAGGATGGGCCTTGCCAATTTTTTTTATTTTCCAGAAGATAGCCTGGCATAGAGTATGAGCCCACTCTTAGAATGTAGGAAATTATAAAAAAAATGTAGCTTCCAACCTGGCAGTAAGAAAAAATTGGACAACCTACAAAATCAAACTTTCCTTGAGTTCATCACAGATTGAGATCACAAGACCACAAACAAGCTAAATTACAATGTGATACATTTCTTCAAAAGAAGATGAGGCATGCAAACAGTGTTTGACAAAGCATGAGAGAAAGAGATGGCCTCAATTAATTTAATGAATTCTTAAAGGCCATGTATGGGGTAGTGTGACAATTTAGAATGACTGAAAGCCCCAGACACAAGAGGAGTCTGTACTCACTCACAAACAATGTTTTATGAGCCACCACTGGGTGCTCCTAACAAAGATTGGAGACAGATCAAGAGAACCAGAAGACCTCCCTCTGTGGTATAGGCATGTAGGAGACTATTGATAGCTGTGGAGTGGGAAGACAGGCATGAAACACCATACATTTCCCTGAACACTTTTCTCATATGAAGCAAAGACTTAAGCCACTGAAGGAGAGGTAGAAAATCTTTCTGTCCAGGGCTCAGGCAAAATCTATAGCTTCTAAAAAACAAAAACAAAAACAAACAAACAAACAAAAAGAGTGGAAAGAAAGCTGTCTTTTCTTGGGGGAGAAAACATTTTTGGTCCTAGGATCCTGTACCAATACAAAATAGAAGTCTGTTATCATTGAGGGAAGGGCAAGAAATGATCTCTTGTTCAAGAGCCTGCATAGATAAAAGGAAGAGTTTGACTGTCATAGGTGGAGAAGGACAGCAACACAAAAATTGCTCCACTTCTGAGGCCCAGAGTACACAGAGTAGATGGATGACTAAGGCTGAAACAGAAAAATGAAGAATTCTCTAGTTCCAACTATGAGCTTGGCAGAGAGTAACAGGTAATACCCATCTACTCCTAGAGGAGAGGTCAAAGAATGGTGCAGGTATGCAAAGACTACTGAAAGCTGGGAGTGGAGCAAGATCATTGAGAAAAATCTTCCCATACCCTAGACCTCATTTCAAACACAAGTTAACAGCAGCCCACTGAGAGAGAAACTTGAAGTCTGTGGTCAGTTTGCAATACCAAAACACAAATCCAGATCAATTATTATCTACAGTGACTCACTACCCCCCATATCACCCCACACTAATGACCTGATAGAAGAAGAGGCATAGCTATTTCGAGCCAAGTATACTATTTGCCTCTACCTCTCCTATCTTTCTATGCATGATGTCTGGAACATAATAAAATTATGAGAAGCATGAAAAAATAATACTTCATTGTCAAGAGATAAGGCCGTTGACAGAACTGGACTCAGAAACTCAGAGATAACACAGATGTTGAAGCTATCAAACAGAGATTTTGAAATAAATATGATAATTTTCATTAAAGAATCTACTAAAAACAAGCAACATGCATAAACAAATGGGAGAATTTCAGCAGAGAAATGGAGAATTATAAAAAGGAGACAAATAGAAATCCGAGGAAAAAACCCAGAATATCAGAAATGATATTTTCCATGATGGGCTTAGAATAACACAGAATACACATGAAGAAGGAATTATTCATTTGGAGATAAGTCAATAGAAATTATCCAAACTAAAACATAAGGAGAAAAGAATAAGTTATAAAAACCAAACAAAACATCTAAGAACTGAGGGGCAATATCAAGTGATCAAACGTATGAGTCATGAAAGACCCAGATGAAAAAGAGAGAGCAAAATATATATAATTAAGGAAATAATGGCTGAGAATTTCACTTAGTGAAAGACGACAAACTGCAGATGCAAGCAACTCAGAGGATCCCAAATAGAATGAACACATGTAAATAGAGAGATGAGAAAAAGAGAGAGAGAGAGAATCCATATATGGAGACAGGTTATAATAAAATTATCAAAAATCAAAGTTAAAGGGAAATATTGAAGATAGAGATAAAGATAACATTACAAACAGAGCGAATATATGATATGATAGCAGAGGTAGTCAAACTATGCAAGCCAAAGACATATTTAAAGCACTCTGAAGGAAACAAGAAAAAAGCAGATAACTCAGAATTTTATACTCAGTGAAAATATCTTTACAAAAATAAATGAAAACTACTTTTTTTCCCCAGACAAACAAGAGCTGAAAGAATTTATTGCCAGCTGATCTACACTATCTACTAAGAAACATTACTGATGTCTGTGGCCATACCTCTCTGAATGGGCCAGATCTCATCTGATCTTGGAAGCTAAGCAGGGTCAGGCATTGTTAATTCTTGGTTGAGAGAAATGTTAAATAAAATATCGCAAGCAGAAGAAATGTAGTACTAGATGGAAAATTGGTTCTATACAAAGAAATGAAATATACTTGATATGATAAAAATGAAGAAAAATACAAAGCATATTTTCTCTTATTTTAATTGTACTAAAGAATAATCAAAAGCACATGAAAAGATGCTTGACATCATTAGTCATCAAAGGAATGCTAATCAAAACCGCAATGAAATACCATTTCACAACCAGTAAAATGGCTAGGGCAAAAAGTTAGATAATAACTTGTGTTAAGAGCATATAGAGAAGTCAGAACCCTTATACACTGCTGGTGGAAATGTAGAATGGTGCAGCCACTCTGGAAAACAGTCCCTCAAACAATTAAACATAGCATTGCCATATGACCCAGCAATTTCACTCCTAAGTGTATACCCAAGAGAAGTGAAAATACATGTCCACACAAAATCTTGTACGTGAATGTTAATAGCAGTATTATTCATTAACATTCAAAAGTTAAACCAGTTCAAATGCCCATCACCAGACAAATGGATAAGCAAATGTGCTATGTCCATACGATGGACCACTATTCAGAAATCAAAATGAATGAAGTATTAACACATGCTACAACATGGATGAATTTTGAAAACATTATATTTAGTGAAAGAAGCTAGTCACGAAAGATCACATTATATAATTACATTTATATGAATTTCCTACAATAGTTAAATCGATAGAGACAGAAGTAGATTACTGGTTGTTTACAGCTGGGAGATAGGGGCCTAGGGAAGTAATAGCCAAGGGGCACAGAGTTTATTTTTGAGGTGATGAATGTTCTAAAATTTACTGTGGTGATGATTACATATATCTGTGAATATACTAAAAAGTCATTGAATTTTATATTTTAAATGAATTGTATGATCTATGAATTACATCTCAATAAAATTATTAAAATTAAAAGAAAAAAACTAACTTTAAGGCAAAAAGAGTAACACTATACTAAGAATTTTATAACATAAGGAGAGGAAAATGTATGATAATAATAGCACAAAGGTAGAGAGAGAAGAAATGGAGTTTTACTGTCATAATCAAATGAGAATATTACAACTGAACATACAATAAATTATTAATTAGATAATATTAAATTAGAGACAGCAGAAGAGAATTAGTGAATGGGAAAAAGTGCCAGCAGAAAATGCACAGATAAAAGCATGGAGAAAAAAAGGATGGAAAATATAAGAAGAAACACGTATGTTGAATCAGAATCACAAAAAAAGAAAAAGGACTAGAAGTAAAACTGGACAGAAGCAATCAATACTAGAAAACATAGTAGTTAAAAAATTTCCAAAGATTCAAAAATCTCGATGAATTTCGAGCAGAATAAATACAAAGAGAACCATACCTGGGCACATCGGAGTAAGCAAAACTTCTGAAAACTGAAAGAAAAAAAATTAAAGACTAGAGAAAAAGGACTCATTTTCTACAAAGGAGCAACAAAATGTCAATGCTGACTTCTAAACAGAATTTGTGGAAGTAAAGAGACATTGGAATGTCACTTTTAAAGTGTGGAAAGAAAATATCATCCAACTTGGAATTTCCTACCCAGTGAACATATCATTGAAACTTGCAAGCAAAACTAATGTGGTTTTAGTCATAAATACAGATAACTGTTATTAACAGTTCTGCATTAAAATTAAGCTGAAGACAACATTTCAGATGTAAATAAGGAATAATGGGAAGTCATATGCGGCCAAAATATGTGTAGAATTTAAGTACATAAATACAATAGCATAACATGTGGGAAAAGAGTAAATAGAGATAACAAATATTTTAATATGAATAATACCTTTAGCATACTTAACCTTTTTGATTATATATGATGTATCATATTTGTCATATATATGACATTTCTTCCCAAATCCACAGAAAACAAATTCTTTTCAAGTATAAGATGAGCATTATAAATAATAACACAATTCTCAACAAATTTCAATGATTGAAGTAATATAGTGTCTTCTCTGACCTTATGGATTTAAGCTAAAAATTTATTTTCAGAAAAACACTGGAAAATAGTCAGATGTCTTAAAATTAATGAATACACTTCTGAATAATGTGTGGTTCAAAGAAATAACTGTAATGAGAAGTAGGGAACATTTTGAACTGAATCGTAATAAAATTATATATAAACTTTGAATGCAGCTAAAGCTGTTTCTAGAAGGAAATTTTTAGTCATAAACGCATCTATTAGAAAAAGAAGGCAAGAATTATTGATTGAAATATTTGTCTTGAGACATTGGGAAAAAAATATAAAATTAAACCTAAAGAAAATGGAAGGAAAAAAGTAATAAAGAACAAATGTTAATGAAATAGAAAACAAACATATTATAGAGAAATCAGTATACCAAATTCTTTGTAAAAACTAATAAAATTGAAAATCCCTAATAATACTGAAAAAATAAAAAGAGATAGGCCACAATTATTCAAAAAAGGATGTTACTATAAATCCTACAGATAATTAAAAGAAAATATTGTCAAAAACTCTATGTCACTAATTTGACAACAAAGTACAATGGACACTTTCTTTGAAAAATACAGCTTATGAAAACTGACACTAGAAGGAAAAAATCTAAATCCATTCTGTCAACTAAATTTAATCCATTATTAAAAACCTACTATAACAAAACTCTGCCCACATCAATTCACGTAAGTTTTTCTAAACATTGAAAGAAGAAATAAACCAATCTCACAGAAACTATTTCAGAAAATAGAAAAAGAGGACATTCTTCTCAACTAGGATTATGAAGTCAGCATAACTTTGATTTCAGAAATTTACCAAGGACATTATAAGAAAGAAAAGTTACAGTCCAATCTCTTTCATAAACATAGATACAAAAATTCTTAACAAAATATTAGTAAATCAAACCCAGAGAAACATAGGATAATACGATATGAACAAGTTGGGTTCATTCCAGGAATTCAATGCTCATTTAACATTAAAATATCAATCAGTGTATTCTATGCATATAAATAGAATAATGGGAGAAAACTTTTCATAGCAATTATTACAGAAAAATAATTCGATCAAATTAAATATCAGTTTGCAAAATTTCTTAGCAAACCAGGAAAAAAAAAAAACAAGAATTACCATAATTCAACGAATAAATTTCTTACAGAAACCTTTCAACTAACATTATAATTAATGCTGAAATATTTACAGTTACTACTGAGTAGTAAGACAAAGATACCCGCTATCACACTTCTATTAATATTGTCCTGAAGTTCCAGCCAGAGCAAGAAAGCAAGAAAAAGAAATAAAAGCCATTAGGATGATATGTTAGTTTTCCATGACTGCTGTAACAAATTTTTACACACTTAGTGATTTAAAACAGAAATTTATTCTCTTTACAGGTCTAGAGACTAGAAGTCCAAAATTTAACAAGATCGTGCTCCCTCTGGGGACTCTAGTAGAGAATCCATTCCTGTTTCTTCCAGCTTCTGGTGGTTGACTCAGTATTCTTCCTAGGGGTGTAGCTGCATCACTCTAATCCCTGCCTCCATGTTCATATCTATTTCTCCTCTGTGTATCTGTGTGTTTATATCTGCCTTTTCTTCTCCTTTATAAGGACATTCCAAATATTATTTAGGGCCCATCCAGATAAAGCAGGACAATGTCCTTAGCTCAAGATCCTTAACTTGATTATATCTGCAGAGTCTTTGTCTAAATAAGGTAATATTTACAAGCTCCGGGGATTAAGATTTGACATCTTTGGGTAGTCATCTACCACAGATGGAAAATGAATAAATAAAATTGTCATTATTTACAGACAAAACAATTTTATAAATCATAAACTAAAAGAATCTATATACTATAAGTAAAATTACTAAAGTAAGATACAAAGCACTATTTTAAAATTAATTGCATTTGATATCAATTGACAAAAACAAGAAAATAAAGTTTTAAAAAGATATCTGAAGCAATAGTATAGAAACTTACCAAAAACCTAGAAATAAATCAAACGAATGATGGACAACACCTCATTTATGGTAAAAATTACCATAAATGAGGGAAATTGGAGAAGACCTAAATAACGAGAGGGCTATATCTTGTTTCATAGATTGAAAGATTCAGTATTGTAAAGATGTCAGATCTCCCTAAATTGATCAATAGATTCAAGGAAATCTAAATAATGTCATTGCTTTTTAAAAATAGAAATTGACAAGCTGATACTAAAATGTATATGGAAATAGAAAGGGCCAATGATAATCAAGACAAGCTTGAGGAAGAGCAATAAAGATGTGTAGTCCTTATTCTACCATATATCAAGGCAATATAAAACTACAGTAATTAAGACAATGGCATAAGTAATTAAGACATATTGGTATACTCAGGAAAAAGAATAAAAAGTCTAGAAAGAGACTAACAGCAACATTATCCTTTCTTAAGTACTTTCTTCTGCCAGAATCTACCTCTAATTGCCCCAGTCTTCCACCTTTTCCTCCCTTTTCCTGGCTCATTTCCCCTTAACATAGACTTCTTATTAGAGAGTTGTCTGGACATTGATCTTAACCCTTTACTAGTACAAGCCTCTGGAGGGAAAGAAACCAATAGTACTTTATATATAATAAATGTTAGTTGTCTCTGTAATTTTACTCAAAGAAAGGAAGCCCTGAAGAGAGTTTTCTAGATGATCTTATCCAACTCCCACATCTTCAATTCTGAAAGGTGAAGAAACTTGCTAGAGTAATGTATAAATTAAATGGAAGAATCAAACCTTCAGTCTAAGTTGACAGGAAATTCTAAAATCTCTGAATCCTTGTGAAAAAAATGCAAAGAATACACTCTAATTTCACATTAAAAAAAATGAACCTTGCTCTTTGTGCATTATAATACAGTGATCTTTTAAATATTAAGACCTGGCAGGTGTTCTCAGAATAGATTTTTATTTATAGAATCAATCTTCCAGGGAAGGAGAGGAATGGAGAGGGAAGCAGAAAAGGGCAACTTCGGCATCTCGGAGCTCTCGTTACTCTTTTCGATCTGAACTTTGAGCAGGGTGGGCATCTTGATGAGTCCTCCTGGTAGTGGCTGCCTGGATGGGAAGATGAAGAATAATAAGGTAGCACCCACTACAGATGACAGGCTGCAGGAGCAGGAGAGCCTGGTGGTTGGCTGCAAGCCGAATGATGGTGAAGAAGTTTCATCTTGTGAGCAACGATCTGAGTTCTGATTTGATTTCCCCTTTGAGAGTCTACTTCTTATGAAGTTTATTTCAGTTCTGCACAGGATGTCTTGGGAAGGGCCATAATACTGCCCCAGGAAGAGGATGCTAAATGACAGTGGTCCCCCCTCTTTCCTGAGGCTCCTGCTGCCGGGTTAAGGGTAATCTGAGAGCACTCCAAGAGCAAAGAGAATCTTGGGGGAGAAAAGCAGACACCTTAATGGTCTGCTGACCCAGCCTACCCAGAAATGCTCTTTTTATTGCACACTTGGATGAATTAAAATTTATTTTATGTTAAAAATAACATAATTCTCCTCCAACTAGAGAGGAATTGGTTTAAACTTAAACTCCAAATCATCGCAGGTCATTTGTTTGAATTAAAATTTATTTACTTGTATTTTTACATCTTCAGTCCTCTGTTTTCTCTGAAATGTGAACCATTGCAGTCTGGAGAATAAGATCTCACTTCTTTACATCTCTGATTATACTTTTCTATCATCAGAGAGCTGGTCTATTTTAAACACAGAAAATTAGTTCACAAATAGGCAATCCACAAGCCAATTCTTAAATTAAGTCAACAAGTCTCCTTCTCTCTCTCCTTATGCTTCCATCACAACTTGGAGCTCTCTGGCAGGAAATGCATTTACTACCAGTGGCTCTGAAATGAATTGCCAAAAATCAAGTGGGAGGGAGAAGAGCCAGAGCAGGTATCTCAACATCCAGAGGCCCGTGCATGATAGATACTGGCAGCATTTCAACAAGAAAAGAGAGAATTTCAGAAGTGGGAAACCAAGACTTATCCAACTAGAGAAGAATTAGTTTAATCTTAAACTCCAAATCATCACAGGTTGCTGCCTCAGAGAGTCAGTCAGGCTCTGTTCATAGGAAATCACTGGTGGGACAAGAGTTAACATCTGTTCCCTAAAAATCTCATCTGGTCTCTGCCTCTGATGGACAGGCTTATGGAAAGACAAGGTAACTTTGCAAGGGAGAAGCTTATTTCCCTGTCTCACTCTTCCATAATGCCCTGTTTGTTTCTGGGAAGAAAGAGTGGGAGTAGAAAGTATGGTGAGAAAATTTCACCACGTCATACTGTCTCGATCCCCTTTTTATAGCTGTTGTGGAAAATAGAGGAAGTGTTCAAGCCTTTGGTCCATGTGTTTTCAAAAATAATTATAAAATAAGAGAAATATGCATTTCATGCATGAAGCATTTTAAGACACTGGAGTATGAATTTCACAAAAGCTTATGCTTAGGTCAGAACACTGGTTGGCATTCATCACTTACTATAAACCTTGACTTTAGTGCTTGGATTCCTGGGGAGCCTGTGTCTGCTTCAGCAGCTCCTGCCAGCTTTCACAGTTCATAGACCTCTAGGATCACAATTTCACATTCTGGGAGAATGTGTCATTCAGGATGCACTCCCATCGTCTTGGGTACAACCCATGGTGAAAATGGTCAAAGAATATGTTGAAGCTGAACCAGTTCCTTCTATAGGTTCCTTCTGAGAAAATTTTAGGAAAGATTTGGGAGATTTTTGAGGAATCACATACCAGCGGGGGAGAAACCTGTGATCACTTATTTATCCAAAAACGATACAGTAGAACAGAATGTCCAAGAGGGTAAATTCTAGGGATAGCCTTCCTGGCTTTACTTATCATCTCCAATTTCTTACCAGCTGTGTAGACTTGAGCGAAGATGTAACCTATCTACACCTCAAAATCATCATATATGATAAAATGGGGATCATTACAGAGCTTAGCCTCATGTAATTGTATGTAAAGGAATGCATTGCTAGTGAATACATATTGACTGACTACATTAGAAACTTAGTGTTTTTTAACACTATGTGAGCAACTGCTTTTTAGTTGTCTTTTTTAAAATAAAATTGATCATATATTTCTCATAATGTGTTGAAATCAATTTGGAAAGTACCCAAAAGTAGAAAAGAGAAAAAGCATTCTTGTTACTCCACTTAAGGGGAAAGACTAGTTAAATTTTGGCATGTTTCTTTCTGGTCTTTTTCTCACTTAGATATAAAGGGGAAAAATCATGCACATAGTTGTAGATTTGTTACTAATGCCAATCTAGAGGAGGGTGCCTTGTAAATATAAGTATACTGAATGGCTCAAAACTAGATCTGGTCTCATCTTGTCTGATGCATTGTCCAGAGTGGTCTCTGTGGTGACACTGTGGAGCACTCTTGCTTCTCCAGCCAGAGAGCAATACTCTCAAGGGAGAGAAATTACACAGTTTATTCATTTTATAATCCTCTTGCTTTTGCAAACATAGGTCTAGGCATATAGGTAGATTCTCAATAAATAGTTGTAGAACAGATTGAGAAGTCACGGGGTTATTTATTATTATGGTAGTAATATTGAAAACCCTAGCTAAGACAGGACCCAAACATTATTTGCTGAAATAGCTGAGGTTTCTAAATGACAGTTACTGTCAATGAATTCTCAGGAAGATCCTAAGCCCTCTGGCTTACCCTTTGAGGATAATCTTTGATCGTATTAGGGATAACATTGAATCTTCAGGACTGCTTTAGAGATTTTCACAGAGAAACAGAGATATTTGAATAGCCCAGACCAAAACATGGGTGCTTGTTAACCTTTTTAAGATCTCAGCTTGGAGAGGGTCTAAGACAGTGGGATAATGGAGGAATAGCACACATACTCAGTTGGCCCTGTCAGGTGGGATGGTAGCATAATCTGATTGATCTCACCCTAGATATCCTGTCAGGATTGGCTCTCACACAGAATCCAGAATGTTTGTGTTTGACACCCACCCCCACATCCTCTTCTGGGTGCTACATGTTCTCCTAAATATGTAGGCCCATTGAGATACTTGTGTCCAATTCAGAATTGATTTTAAGAAATCAAATATTGTTTGCCGTTTACAATTAACTGGATACGAAGTCATTGTGGGGGTAGTTATGAAAAGATGGAAGAC
>NW_011888901.1:3194637-3212089 GCF_000151845.1 Pteropus vampyrus
CTTTCCTTTGACAGCTCTTCTTCCTAAATTTTAATTTCTTCATCTATGAAATGGACATAATATGAGTTCCTTCCATACCAGCTGTACTAGTTATTGTGACAATCCAATGAGAAAATCAACATTTAAAACTCCATAGTTCAAAAAGAGAAAGAATATGTAACTCTGGGCTTCTGTTCTCTCAATTCTATTTAAAATTAAAGATTCCAGTAATATCTGCATAGAAGTTAGTAGTGGAAGCCGTGTATGTGAGTAATCTTACAGAGAGATGGTATAGAACAGGGTTTCTTGGTTTTGACACTATTGACAATTTGGATGCGACAGAGCTTTTTTTTATTATTATTATTTTTACAGGGGGTGGGGTGGGGTGGGGAGGTAGGGACTTGCCTGTGCACTGTAGGATGTTTAGCAGCATACTTGGCCTCTACCCAGCAGATGCCAGTAGCATCCCTCATCCAGTTGTGACAATCAAAACAATAAAAAATGTCTCCAGAAATTGTAAAATGTTCCTAGGGAACACAATTGCCCCTGGTTGAGAATCACTGGTTAAAATAAAGGCAAAGGACTGAATCCTGAAGTCCACCAACATTTAAAAGAAAAGTAGAAAAGAAGTTAATATAAACAATTAAGAGAGTAGAGTTCCAAGAAAGAAGTGTTTGTAAAAGTCACCCTCTCTAGAGAAGTTACATAAAACATGAACAGAAAAAAAATAATCTTTGAGTTTGGTTATGAGGTGGTCCTAGGTGACCCTATTCACACAACTGGTGGAGGAAGGAGCATGGAGTAGGGGTAAATAAATGGAATGCATGAGAGTAAAGTTAGTGAAAATAAACTATACTTTCAGTAAACTTGAGCAAGAAATGAAGGAGTGGGGACAGCGGTAAATAAAGGGTGGGATATCAAGGGAGTGTCTTCTAAAGAATGAAACTTCTTATGTAGAGCTAGATGATGGGCTTCTTGCAGGCAATGACGATATCTTTCTTTTTTATTTAATGTCAAGCTTGATTTATAGAATAGGCTCAATAAACATATGTTGGTTGAATCAGGGACTTATTTTGTTACCTTTTCTTGGACTGGATATTTTAAAAACAATTCTAGGAAGAAAGTGATGTTTAACACAAAGGGATGAATCACAAATGGCAGAATTTCAGACATGAGTCAGAGATATTTTGGGTGTAGACTTGTGCTGTGTCTTCTAACCATACCACCTACTCACCTCACATTTCCCACATGAACTGATTGTTACCTTTTTTTGCTGCCAACAAGACTTTGTTCCCTAGCTCAACCCATGGGTAATTATTTCACCATTGACTAATTAACCGTGACAAATGGCTACTAAATTGGGTAAATAAGGAGAACAAATTTGGTGTTCTTGTCTTTCCTGGACTCTTCAGGCTGGGAGAGCTTGGCATGTTCCCCTGGATTGAATTACATAAAATTGTACCGTTGATCTTAAAGATGTCTGTATGAGCTAATGAGATGCAAATAGTGACACATCAATTAAAAAAAAAAAAAAAGAGCCCAACTGAAAACCTCATAACTTATAATGTTGTCCTAAGGGCGGCAGCAGAGTACATAAAAGGAAAGGGGGAAAAAACACAGCTAACAGCATAACTTTTGAGTGATGAGTTGGTTTATCTATACTTTATGAACATAACTTCAACCTAAAAGATGAATGAGAAGAGGTCCTGAGAAAAAAAATCTCATATTTGAAGATGGAGAATTATAGTTTTATAAAGCCACAAAGGCAAAGTTTATTTTCATCTGATTTTGACCGTAGCTCATTTCTTTTCACCCCATAAAAAATTCATAATCAGAAATAGATTTTTTAAAAATTCTATAGTCAATATTATTTACACCAAGAACAATTCCAGATAATAGCTTTCAAGAAGCCAGGTCTTACTATGGCCTTACTCATGACTCTTCATTACATAGCTTAGCCCGAGGCCTGCCACATAGCAGTTGCTTAGTTAATGTTTATTGAACAAAAATGGAGTGGTTTTTGAACTGAAGCAGTTTAAAGTAGGGTTTTGAAAGTCTAATTTGATTTTAAATAAAAACTCAGAAAATTCAGCCTAGCATCAGGTGATACCCTTGGCCTTGAAGAGAATATCTCTTAGGTAAGCCCCAACTTCTGATGCATTGCTAAATAGCCAACTTAATCAGAACGCCTTTCTCAAAGCCCACATGATGAGCAGTGACATGCTAATTGAAATGTACTTTCCCCAGTGAACCACTTAACAATTTATATAAATATCAAAGCCCTGGGCTTTACTGTCAGTCTTTGTTTTGGAATGAGAAATTTATAAAAAACATATGTTTCCAACTGTCATTGACAGAGTGTTCTGAAAATATGGCCACTGAATCACATCCGACTTTTCTTTCTGCAGACACCGAACTAGTCAGGGTACATTTCTCTGTTAATAACATCTCCTTTCAGAAGAAATCTACTCCACACTGGGGTTTCATTACTAAATTCTGAGGAGCTGTTGATAATGGAGGTGGTGTTTAGGGAAAGAATGGCCAGAGAGAAAGAGCTAATATATTTGAAATTCTAATTCTGGCAGATGAGAAAAGGGAAGCAATTGTGAGAGAAACTACTGATTTTGTTGTTGGCTTGGCAATCTAAATGAATAATACTGTCTTCTCTGGTAGCCATTAGACACGAGTCCGTGTACCCTTCACAGGCATAGTTCTGTGATTGTAAGTGAAATCCTTCTTGAATATGGAGACCTTCCTGTTTGAGTTGGAATAGGGACCGTCAGACTGCGATTGTAAGTCTGGCTTGCAGAAGGACTTGGGAGTTGAGCTGAAAGTGTGAAATCCTACAATAACTGTATCATTGTGCCAGACAGAGCCTCTTTTGTCTTCTTAAGCTATCCGACTTTCCCATAGGGTTTCTTTCCCCAAACATGCCTCAAATGGTGTTGCTTAATGAAAAATGTCACTCAGGACGAGGTAGCTTTCACCAACGACCGTACATGGTGGACATTCTAGTAATTCTAGTCATATGGGAGAGCAAGACAGGCTTAGACAGCTTGGGAAAATAAGTTCTGAGAGTGGCACCCAAAGAATGGCCCGGCTGGTGGGGCAGAGGGAATGGGTCATATGTCAGTCTGTGTCCTCTACAAGCTTCCTCAATCCATCTCGAAAATACCACAGACCCTGAAACCCATGCAATTGTTTTGCTTCTAGTCTACATATAAATCTTTTAATTGCATGTCCTAAGCCTTAAGACATTTATGTGGAATTGTTTTGGAGAAAAAAAGGAAGGAAGAAAGAAACTTCTGCTGGCAGCCAATCTGCATTTCATTTCAATTTAGATAGTTTTGCTATACATTTTTTTCCCAAGGTTTCCTGGATTTCAATAATATATCTTTCATCACCAGATCACCAAAAACTGGTTGTGCTGAGCTGTCCCTGGGGCTTTGGAGTGGATATCAGGGATTACTTTATAACTGGGAACTTATGAATTGTATTGGGTTTACAAATGACTTGTTTTTCCCAGTTTAATGGTTAAACCATGAAACTGATAACTTATTCGTGGAAGGGTATGTGCGTGATATGTTAATGGGTCTTTTAGAACAGGATTGAAAAACAATCAACACACACACACATACACACACACACATACACACTCAATTAGTTTTAATGAAGATATTTGCTGAGTAGATGAGCTCTGACTGCCTTGAACTGCAGGCTTTAAAATGTCCATTTTAATGTGTTCTTATATCTTTTTACCTTTGACCCTCCTATTCCAACTACTCTAAGAGCTTTGGGGCTGAAATTGTTTTTAACCTCTTGGCAGCAGTCATCTGATTCTGTAACCTAAGCAAGGCATTGTGCAGCCCAGTGGATTTCCAGCAGAAACCAGCAACGGTGAAGCCCTGAGCTCCAGTGTTTGCTCACCAGCATCGTGGAGGTCACTGAGCTGGCCATGAGTGCTGGGGGTGGTGGAGTGGGGAAGGACAAGTGAGCATGGTGCCTTTTTGAGCACATCTGTTTTATTTCATATCAGTCTGATGGCTGTAGCAGGGCAGCGGGGAGCAGGAGGGGGTCGATAGGTGTGGGGTTTCTACAAAAGATATGTTTGGATTTCCATTTTATAGGGATGAAAGAACCTGTGTTTGCCAAACTGCAAACCCATAGAAATATCCTGGGATGGGAGCAGGGAATTCAACTGCAGCCCTTGGAGTGGAGGTGATTTATGGCTAGCCAAAGGAAGAGTCCAGGTCCACGGAGTGAGGGAGGTGGGATGTTAAGAGGCGGAACAAGAAAATGAAAGAAAGATTGGAATTCTCCTGACTCTCCCAGTATAACATTGTGACAAGTTAGGTGTAAATGAATCAGAAACATATGGATTAAACTTCCCTTCAAGTGGGGAAGTAGTGGGAAACAATAGTTGAAAACTATCTCAGCTGACTGACAGGTGAAAGGCCTTCCTGTGATGGCCTCTCCAGTTTTGGAGGATAGTTACATTGAAAGCTGATAGTCTAACTGCCTTTACTATTCCCAAGATGATAGATGTTCTGGGATTCACTTCCCCTCCCTTTCTGCAACCCTCCACCTCCACGGCCATGTCTAAATTGTAAGGTCTTTTTTATGGTCCTTTTAGGACTATCTTTTGGCTGCCATTGCTATTACCTTTTTAGTTTCAAATAATTTTCAACACAGTGATTTTTAACGGTAATTTGTTTTCCAAGATATGGATTAAAAATTAAAGTTACACCATCTTTTTATTGGGGGGAGGGGTGCTTACCTTTACAGACTGCCATATGCATCACATGCACGGTGATTTTGGTTAATATTAAAACATTTAGAAATTTGCATTTGGAGAGTTTTCAGTTCTGTTGGCATGTTGCTGGATTGCTGGAGTGATTCTTGGGGTGACGTACGCTTGAGGGGAGGTTGAGGGAGGGAGAGAGAGAAGCCTGCAAAGGAATCTTCTGAAGATAATCTAAATATGAGGTGGAACATGGTTCTACTTCTGCGTGTAATAATAATTACAAGATTTCTGGAGCACTGACAATGCTCTGGACACTGTGTTAAGTTTTCAGATGTGTCACCTCATTTTACCCTGAGAGTAACCTTTGGAGGGAGAGGTTTGATACCCATTTTACAGACGGGAAGCGCAGAGATGTCAGTCACCTGTTTATGTTTACAAGGCTTGTAGTACACAGGAGGACCAGGGTGAGGCAAATGAGATGCCAAGCTCCCCAGGTGCAAAATTTAAGAGAGTGTCCTCAAATTATCTAGCTAAATGATATTTCAACATAAGATTCTTAAATATTAAAATTAATGCAAATAACTTGTTTTGATCACATTATCAACATTTTAAATAAGGATGTAGCTGACTTTGCACTTGCACAGTCTTCCCTGCTTTATCCCATTTTGGGCCTTGGTGCTCACAGCTATATGAATGTGAGAAATTGTGATCCCCCCAACACAGTCATGCCAAGTGCCTCCACTGCCCACCAGCTCAGTGTCTCTGATGCCCCCATCTTGGAAAGACAGAGTCAGAAGTAAGAGAGAGATGAGCAGACAAAAGAATGAGGTGCAATTCATCCAGGAGAAGAGGAAAACCACTGAACCAGGTGACAGGAACCAGGTGACAGTAGTGAAGTTGGAAGGACCGAGGCAAGGGTCAGAAATAAATGAAATGAATAAGAAATGTGACTGAGAGGCTGAAGGATTTGTTGTATATTTGTTATTGTGGTTGTTCCAAACTTTCCACCTCACTGAGGAGAAGGAGAGACAGCCCCAGTGGCATGGGGACAGGGTACCACAAAGGACTATTGTATGTGAGCCTACGGGAGTTGCGAATATTCAGCAAAGAGCTGTCAGGTCCCAGGTGGGAGGGATGTGGGGCTCCCTGGGCGCTGTGGATGGAAGGGAGCTGAAGTTGGAGATAAGGTGAAGAAATGGGGAGTGGGGGTCAGGAAGAAGATATTGGGAACAGGTGTGGCTGGCTCAGAGAGGAGTCTCCACACTTCAGAAAAAGTAGTCTCAGAATGGTTATACCTAAACAATGCGCCCTTCTCTCAGCAAGCTGTGATGTGGGCACTCTCATTGTTACTGTTGTTCTCTTTAGAGATAAGGAAACCGAGGCAATGAAACATTTAGTCACTTGCCCAAACTCAGATAGTTACTAAAGGACAGAGATAGAATTTGAGATCCGGCAGTTTGCTTCACTGCTCTTGACCACCAGGTGAGACTGGAAGAGGTTAGAAATAGTCTAGAAGACCAAGACAGGCACTTTAAATCATGCTTGGGCTATCCAGGTAAAATCTAAACAGTGTGGAGAAATAACCCACTAGGAGTCAGGGCTGGGGGTGCATACATCATTGATGCCCTGATTTTCCATCGAGTGATAATTAACAGAAAAGGCTCTGGCAGCAGAGAGACTCAGGCTTGAGTCCACTTAAACTCTTTGAGCTTCACTTTTCTTATCTGTAGAATGAAGATAGTAATATCTATCTGCATAGAGCAGTTGCGAAGAAGAAAAAAGAAAATACAGTTGAAGACAGAGAATATTTAGTAATCTGAGTCGCTCCAATATTTGTTAATGTCATTAAGAGTTGGATAGTCATCTTGTGAATATCATCTGCTTTCAAATATTATAACCAGAAGTAATGGTAATAATAGCTAATGTTTATTGAGTGCTTACCAGGTTGTCGGCACTGCATTAGTTCCTTTCATCATTTACATCTGTCTCTAAAGTAGGTACTGTGCTATACTCATTTTATTATTGTTAGTCTGAGTCCTGATGTTTTAGGAACTCATTGACCACTTTAGGTTTAGTTCATCCATAATACATTTTGAGATTTGGGAGGCATTTTGTAGTAAAGTTATCTTAGCAGAACAAACTCAACATCTGCTCACCCTCAGAGCAGCCCTTGTTTTCTCTGTGGAGCCCCCTGAAATTTGCACAGGCCACTGCAATCCCTTCCACCTGTGAACTCCCGCATTTTCTCTGGTTGCTGTAACTCAACTGGCCAGGACTCAGGTGTAGTCTTGTCATTGCTCCTGCTTCCTTTCTATTTGTGAATGACATGTTGCCCCAATTGCAACCTGGGGTGGACATTCTGTGTCATATTACCCTGTCTTCATCACACCTTTGATGAATGAATGTCCCATGACTTATTAGATCTGTTCCTAGATCATTTCATTTAGCTTAAATGAAATGTTTGTGATTTCCATTCTCGATTGCCATCTCTAGTAGGGGAGCTGGTGGTTCTGTTCTATTTTATCTATGGTTTCATGTCCTGAAAAAAAAAATTACCACTCTCTAGAATCCTAGGGTGCTTGCCTGAGTAACAGTGCATTTGAGTGCTTGTCTTTCTAATCTTTATTTTATGAAAGACCTTGGAACCTATGCAGGGATGATGGCAGGACAGATGCCAGAGAATTTAGTTCATATCTCCTTGGCCCAGTGATATGATGTGAAAATAGCTCGCTGAGTTTTGGAAATGTCAATATACTGAGTGCATGACAGGTAATGAAAGAAGATTGTTTCCACACATTATTTTATGGGCTCATTGGCTCAAGCTGAGGAATAATAGAAATAAATCCTGTTATAAAATATATAGCATAACACTTTCAGGTAGACCTTGAACCCTGAGAACAATCAGTGCCAACTGCAGCCTGCCAGGGGTAAAGGATGAGCACTAGGTAGGGGCTATTGACTTTTATATTCCCTTGGATAGCAGAAGTCTGTGAGGGATAAAAAATAAGTGGCATATATGCCCCTATTTCCAACTCTCTTATTTGTGACAGACATCACTAATCAATTATATCAATCTTTCCCACTTTGCCTGGTTCATCTCAGAATTCTCAATACAGTGCTCTAGGCAGTCACTTCCAATCAGACGGAGTTGGAATGAGGAATGAAATTTATTTGCCAACTATGTTCATTTTATAGACAGGATCTATAAAATGAATGTTGCGTTCAGTATTGTTTAATAGATTAAATGAGTTCAACTTTTAAATTATGAAAAGCACCTAACAACACTTCAGGAATGTTACCTAATTTTTTGAATCTTGGTTTACTCATCTCTGAAGTGGAGAAATGACAAATCAGGCGGGGCTATTGGAGTGATTACTGAGATTATATGTTTAAACTGCCTAGTAGAGTACTAGGGACATTCAGTTAATTGTGGCTCCCACAATGCCTGGCTTAGAGCCCTAAGGAACTTGAGGATCTATTTTGGTCTATGACACTGCATCAAGACAGAATCAAACTTAGGCCTTTTTTGGGTATGACTCTCAAATGGTGAAGAAACTCTTTCTACTTCTTTCCTCAGAATCCTTGTAAGTTTCACAAACACCTATGTGATAATATGAATTGGCAGATCCTCTCATAAAGGTTTTCCTTCAAGTGGCCATTACTATTGGTATTGACACAGAGATTTGAGTTTAATGTAGTGACAGCAATCATTTGTATAAAATTGAAAAAATCTGCTCCAGTAATGTTTACTAGAATGTTATTGCCTGACACTGTCGCTATGTTAATGGCCTTGGAATTGGTCACCAACTCCTACTCCATTTCAGTGCATTCTTCACACAATACCAACAGATTTTTAAGTACGAATCTGACTATTCTTCTCCTTAGAGATTTTAAATGGCTGCTGTACCAGTCAGTATTATGGTAGGAAAAAGATGACTCACTAAAATGGCAAACAGGTAGTTCAATACAGGGATTATTTACAAAAGTATGAGCAGAGGTCAGGGAAATCAGCAAGGAATGGTGGTGTGCCCCCCGGGAAAGCAAAACCGGGAGCCACCCCTAGGCTGAAGAATCAACGTGAGGGAGCAGCTATAACTCAGGCATTCTCAATAGGGATGACAATTGGTTGGGAGATTGTAAAGAAAAATTTACTTTTTTATGTATACAGCACAGGTATACGTAGAATACATCAACACATACATTCACATATAAACAAATTTCACTTGGAAGTGATTAGGAAAATAAAACGTCTTAAAAGATTCCTTAGTGGAGGTGATTCTGAAAAAAGATTGAGAAACACTGCTCTGTCAAAGGATTGTACCACCTAACAAAACCTATGGCCTTGTGTAGAGGAATACAATGGCCACAACGTGCATGAAGGGAGCAGGAAGTAGATAACCTGACCTCACTTCTTGCCTGTTCTGTCATCATCTGCATGGGATTCCCATGGGCTGAACCCAACTGGAAGCCAGAGAATAGCAAAGATTACTGATATAGACCATTCGGCTGGAAGTCTATGTGGGGGCCCAGAGCAGGGTGAGGAAAGAAGAGAGAAAATGTAGAGGGGCTGATGAAGAATAGCCAACAGCACTACCAAGAGCTCTTAGGATAAAGGGCCAAAAATTTATTTTGGCTCATTAAGGTCTGAACAATTGTTTGCCCACCCCACTCTCCTCTCATTTCCATTTCACTTGACTTCACCATCTCATCCTTTTAGTTTTTGAAATGTTGAGTTAGTTCTTGACTCAGGGCCTTTGCCCTGAACATCCTGTTCCTTGATGTGGCACATGTCTCCTTCTCTCCTTTTTATCCTTCAACTCTCAGCTTAAACATCCCTTTCTCAGCGAGCCTTCCTTGACCCTGTGGCAGAGATCCATTCTGTCTGTCTTGGTTTCTCCAAGAAGCACTCAGAGCTTCTTCTTTATAGCACTAATTATAATTATAATTATAATTCAAATACTTATTTATGTAATCATTTGCTTAATTTCTCTCTCTCCTGCCAGACAAAATGCCTTATGAAGCAAGTGCCTAGGACATAGAAAGAGCTCAATAAATATTTAATTAATAGATATGTGCCAAATGGAAATAAGTAACACCAAAGGCAAAGAAACTTCCTGGAGCCATTGTGTTAGAAACATAACTTTACCACTTACTAGCTGTGTTATCTTAAACAAGTTTCTTAACCTCTCTGAGCCTCAAACTTTACTCATCTTATGCAATGAGGATGATAATAGTAGTTATTTCATAGACTGGGGAGATGACAAATAAGTTAGTACATGTAAAGTGCTCACAAGACTACATGGGTAATTGCTCAATAAATGACATCGTCATCATCATTAAATTTTCATTGTGTAATTCTATTGTTGACTGGCTGTTTGGGTGCCATTTGCACTAATCAGAGAATAAAAAGAGTTATGTTAATCTTAGCACTGATTCTAACCATATTATTTGAAGAATTAAGAACCCAATTTTCTTGATACAAAATCCTAAAAACAATTTAGTTTTTCTCTTGTCATATAGTTAGAGTCTGGGGAAAAGTTGTTTGACAACTAATGGATTTACTCTTTAGAAAGCAAAGATTCATTTATTTTATTTTGTTTTGTTTTTTAATTTTTTTTCACTGTTGAGATGGATTGTGAAGGCTTGAGTTGTTTGACAAGTCCTTATTTTGTTGGTTCTCTTCCAAGGCTTTGCTCCAAACTCTATACCAGACAAATTAGGGATGAAGTGGGAGACTGTGCAGAAAGTGGCATCAGGATCACTCTGCTCTCCAAACAGTATGGTCTTGGGACAATCAGAGTTGCTTTCTGTGAGGTCACTAGAAGATACAGAGAGATCAGTTGGGGAGCTGCTCATCACACTGAGAGTGGAGACTGAGGATGAAGGACCGGGAGAAGCAAGCCGTGTAACAGGACTAATACCATGGGATAGGAGCACTGACAGCACCTGTGAGAAATATCCAAAAAAATTTCTGCATAGTGCATCTCCTGTCCAGGAACAATTTAACCAAAGTTGGCACACACACTGGCTTTTGCACTGCAGCATTTAAAATGTTTTTTTCTCATGGTAGTCACAGGCTGAATCATGGAGTCGTGTGTTGGTTAGAAACTTCCTATTCTGTCCTTTAATAGTGGAGAAAGTGAGGTCTAAAGAGGTCAAGTGATTGACCTCAAGCCATGCAGTTAATGATGGAATCAGTACCTGACCTCCCATTTCCCTGACTTCAGGTCAGTATTATTACCTTCCTTGACTTTCCTTTATATCCAACCTTTATCTCCCTTAGTTGCCCTCTAGTCAGACTCTGACAAGAAAGTCACACAAGCAAACCAGCTTTATTCCTTGAGCCACAATCACTTGAGTGGGCACCATGACAGTCATACAGGCATTACTGTGATCCCAGCTTCCTTTCTGGAACCTGAACAGTGTCAGTACCATGTGTCCTTGATTTTTCTGAGTGAACCATGCATTTGACACAGGTGGGGGCTTGCATGGCTGAGCAATCACTGTCAGGGAGAGAAGAATTTATGTTTGCATCTGTGTCTCACGTCTTTTCACATCTGGTCTTGGTAGACCTTTGGGAATTTGTTGGGGGAAGGGAAAGGAGAGCAATGAGAAGAGCTCTCAGTACTGCTGGAGTCGGGACAGAACAAGGATGAGATTGCCACTCTTCCCCTTCAAGAAAAGTAGTGGGTTTTGGCTATTTAGTGGCTTGATGTGCTTGATGTGAATGGTTCTCTTATCAGATATTAAGGACTTTAGAAGCATCTTATGAGGTTAACCAACCAGATTTATTGAGCCAGGATTTTCCCCCAAAGAGTCACCAAAGAAAATAATTTAACATACATATCTTTAGGAACGTGTCTCAAATAGTTCTAGTTTCCCTTATTAACCAAGGGTAGATTTATCACTCATGAATTCTTCAAGACCCTTTTTGAAATAATGCATTTCTGTATCATCTTTTAGATAAGGTTTTGTTTGTTGAGCCCATGTTGATAAAGTAGATCGTTATTTTCCCTGTAATGCTGGTGAGAAGAACTATGACTCCAGAACTCAATGAGTGAGTGCTAAGCCATTCTAGATTTTATACATGCCCATTTAATCTCAGTCCTTATTCTCAAAGTTACAAGGTCCATGCACTTTAATCAGACTTCATAGGACCTTGTATCAATCTTATTGATAATCATAATTGCCTCTCACTTTTATCCTACCTCTTCTGGATTCTAAGAACAGAATGATATGCAATATGCCCTAGTCTAGATATACTGCAAGCTAGGAATAAGGAAGAGGAATGTCTTCTCTTTGGTTTATTTCAGCCTTCATGGAAATGCTGCCCAACTGGAAAACGTTGTTGTTAGGACGTGTTGCCTCTCTTTGCTGTAAAAGCAAAGTGGACTGATACCATCAAGGAATAACTTATCTACAATGTTTATTTCCTAAGTGCAGATGGGTTCCAGGTTTATCACCCTTCAAATAGTATTCCTTCCACACTGACATTAGTCAGAAACCTGCCTGCTCACTTTCCCAGTACTTTGAGCTATGCTCTGCTGACCACATGACCTTTTCTGATCAATCCCCTTGTTCAGCACTGTTTGCCTAGCTTAGTGGATGAGAGCATGGTGTGGATGGTACCCCAGTGGCTGGGGTTCCACCTCGACGTGGGTCATCACTCTGTAAAGGAAGACAGGTTTGCTGGCAGGCATCTTTCTTTCTATACGTGAATGACTCACAGTGGCATCTTATAGTAATGTTTTCTAAACTTTTTTTTTGTCTGCAATGCTCAGAAATAAATATATTTTATATTACAAATCAGTATATGCACACATACATCTGAAACCAAATTTTCACAAAATAATACTCTTGCTAAGTGTGATAAAAGGTAAAAATAAACAATATATGATAGAAAAACCATCCCCAAACATTTTAAAAAGGTGCTAGTTGTACTAAATTGATTTTTGATACAAACTGCTGAGACCAGCAGTTTGAAAAACAATTGGCTATAGTACTTTTATGTGAAGGACCCACACTTTCTTTTTTCATTTTTTTCCTTTTAAAAATCTCCCTTTTCCCCTCCATCCCTCCCTCCCTTCTTTCCTACATTCCTTCCTTACTTCCATCTGTTTTTCCTTCTTCCTCTCTCTCTCTATCCTTTTTGAGAAATGTTTTTGGAAAGAGATTAAAATACAAAGTTAGCAACATGCCAATCTGATTCTCACTAAAAGATCTGAAATTCACATTATTTCTCAGTCTATGATTTGTATCCTTAGTCATGGGCTGTGAGTGGCTTCAGCATTACTTACTGTCACCAAATTACTCCCCAAAAAGATTACACTAGTTTACTGTCCCAGCAGTAGTTATGAGAGTTCCCAGTCCACATGTGCTTGGTAACACTGGTAGTGATGAAATGTACAATTTTTACTGATTTGATGTGAAATTGTTTAAAAGATTAGTTCCATAATTATTAATGAAATAGAAGATTTATCTGACATATATTGATCAATCAGACTTCCTTGTATGTGATGTGAAATGACATTTCATATTTTTGGGCTATTTTTTCCTCAGGTTGTATTTTATTATTAATTTGTATTATTTTTTTGTATATTCCATATACCAAGCATCTGTACCAAGCATTTGTTAGTCATATGAATAGCAAATATTTTTTCCCAGTATGTGAAGACATAGGAATTGCTATTAATCCTTCCCCAATTGTCCCTAAACTATATATTAAATGTGCTTCCTTTTTCCTCTGATTTACATACCATTTCTATCATTTTAGAAAGTTTTATCTTAATAAAAAAGAAAAAGAAAATTTTATCTATGCACAAATCTCTTTCTTAGATTTCTCTCTACTATTATCTTGTTTCTTTGAAGCAATATCATACTGTTTTAATTGCTATAGTTTTATAATGGGTTTTAATATATAGAAGGCAAATTTTCCCTCTTGTTCTTCTTCAGATTTACTTGGTTACTCTTGGCCTTTAATTCTCTAAATGGGTTTTAGCATATTTCCTAAAACTCCACAAATTTTTTTGTTGGTATTTGAATGGAATTATGTTGAATTTGTAGACTATTATCTTATGGAACTATTTTTTTTAAAGGATTATCATATTTTGGAACTTTTCAAATAGTTTAACAAGGTCTGTACCTCTATTCAGATTGTCTTTTGTTTCTTAAATAATATTTTATAATTTTTTCCCTTAATGTATTGAAAATATCTTGTTAGATTTATCTTAAATAACTTTTAGTTTTGTTAACATACTATTATCTTTTTCCATAATATTTTCTAATAGTTTATTTTGATGTAGAGGAATGTTATTGATTTTTGTATGTCAATCTAGAAATCTTTATGAGCTCTCTTACTCCTTCAAAAATTTTCTTTGATTTTCTAACTAGATACATTATAAATATAAACACTACTTTATTACTTTCAAATTCTTATAGTTCTTGGCTATTGCAAATAAAACTTGTGATTATTTGTGTACAAATATTTGGTTTGACAAACTGACAGTTGCCAGATAGGAGGGAGATGTGGGGGTTGGATGAAAAAGGTGAAGGGATTAAGAAGTACGAATTGGCAGTTACAAAATAATTAAGAGGATGTAAAGCACAGCATAGGGTATATAGTCAGTAATATTGTAATTACTATATGTAGTGTCAGATAGGTACTAGACTTATCGGGGGATCACTTTGTTAAGTTATATAAATGTCTAACCACTATGCTGTACAATTGAAACTAATAATAATATTCAATGTTACTCGTAATTGAAAAAAAATTTTAAACCAAACAAATATTATTTTGACAAAAGAAAGCTTCCATTTCTCTTAAGAGTGGGATGACTGGTCATATGGTAAGTATATGTTGCACTTTTTAAGAAATTGCCAATCTTTTTCAAATGGTTGTATAATTTTTTATCTTTTCTCACTAGTAGTGTAGAAACATTCCAGTTGTTTGATATTCTTGCCAACACTTGATATGTTCAGACTGTTTAAGTTTTAGACATTCTAGTCAGTATATTTTATTGTATTTTAACTTGCATGAGGTTATATTTTCATGTACTTATTTGTCATCTGACTAATGTATTTGGTGAAACGCATGTTCACATCTTTTGCCTAGTTTTTAAAATTGGGTTTTCTTTCTTTTTATAATTAACTTGTAAAAGTTATTTGTATATTCAAGATACAAGTCCTTTGTTAGATAGATGTTTACAACTATTTTCTCCTTGTCTGGGGCCTGACTTTTCATCTTCTTAGTGTATTTTTAAAAGAAGAAAAATTTTAATTTGATGAATTCCTATGTATTGATTTTTTTCTTTTATTGTTTATATTTTTAGTGTTGTATTTAAGAAATCTTTGCAAACCCAAGGTTATTAAGATTTTTTCCTGTTTCTTCTCTTCTGTTTTACTTTAGAATTTCACAAACTATTGTAGTTTTATAATAAATTTTGAAATGGGCTAAAGTCCCCTACCTTTTCTCTTTTTAAATGTTGTTTTGGCTATTTTAGGTCATTTTCAATTCTATATAAATTTTAGAATGAGCTTGTCTATTTTTGTAAACAATAAGCTTGCTGAGATTTTGACAAGTATTATATTTAATATATAAATCATAACAAACTTTTCTGTAATAGCTTAAAACTGGAAACAACTCAAATGTCTATCAAAAGGTTAATGAATAAACAAATTGTGATATACGATGAAATGCTCAACAATAAAAAGGAACTTTTGACATATGCAAAAACAAGGGCGAATCTCAAAAATCATTATGCCAAATGAAAGAATTTAGACAAAATATAATGTATACTGTATGATTCCATTTATATAAAATTCTAGAAACTGCCACCTAATTTATAGTGGAAGAAAGCAGATCAGTGGTTACATGGGGCTGGGTGTTGAGTCTAGAATCTAGGAAGGAAAAAGAGAGGAATTACAAAGGGAATAAGGAAAATTTTGAGAATGATGGATACATTCATTGTTTTTATTGTGGTGATGGTTTCCCAAATGTCTGCATATGTCAAAACTTAGTAAATTGTACTCTTTACATATGTTCAATTTATTATATGCTATTTATACTTTAATAAATCTTAAAAAAATCTTACAGCAATTAATCTATTTTTAAAATCTTTTTCTCCATCAACAATACTGTGTAATGCAGGTATGATGGTAGATCTTTGTGTTGTTCCCAACTTTTAATGAAACGCTGCTACTGTTTCTTAGGGACTTCCCTTTTTTTTTCTTTTTTCTTTTTTCTTCGCCTCTCCTCTCCTCTCCTCTCCCCAACTCTTCTCTCCTCCCCTCTCCTCTTCCTAAATTTTGAAAATAAACTATGCAGAAAGCCTGTTGTGCATTAGGGGCTCCTGAGGTTTCCAAATTGTTAGGCCAGCCCTACACAACCTCCAAAAGCTTTGCTCATTTCTCTTTCCTCTATCAAACCCCTTGGTTTGATCTGATCCTCAACCAAATCCAAAATTGGCAAATGCACCCAGAAGAAAACAACCAGTTAGCGACTACTTATGTCAAAAGGACTCACTCTTCTCTGAAATTTTGGTTCATTTAACTCTTGGTTTCTATAACTCTCTAATCTTTAAAAACATGAGTTTTTTTTCAACTTATCTAGATTTTTAAGCTGTTGCAGTGAAATCAGTGGTCTGCCACCAGCTACATTTTTCCCAGAACCATAATTATATTTTAAAGTCATTTGCAGATTTATCTCATTCTCATTTCACTTAAGATAAAAAAATCTAATTTGATTTTTTTTTACCTGCCATTTTTATCGTTAATTTTTTATGTCTATTGGAATTTTGGTTTGCAGGTTCATCTTGAATAAGAATTTTCTTTTTGCTTTCTTCCTTTCTGTGCTTATCACTTACTGTCTAATGGTTTTGTAATTTCCTTCTGTTTCCCCCTAGGAGCGCCCAGACCAGGACAGTGTTTTTATTAGTGGTTTGGGGTTCCCATTCCCATAGGAATAAGGAGCAAGCAGGATACTTCTCTTAAGTCTTGATTGTAAACTTCCTCTTTAACCCTAGAACAATATGGACAACTTCTTCAGTTTTCTGTTAGAGGCAGAGATGATCTGCCTCAGTTTTCTTGTTCTAACCAGTGAGCTTAGCACTGTTATTGTGTGTGTGTGTGTGTGTGTGTGTGTGTGTGTGTGTGTGTGTGTGTGTTGGGAGTGGTGGTGGTAGTATTTTTAGTCTGTTAGCCACAGGGTATGAATTCCCACCTCCATCTTCCCTAGACCTGGGGTCCAACAGGTCTCCTGCTTCACTCCTACTAATTTATTTGTATTTCTGTTTTTGTTTTGTTCTATGAAGATGCCCATCATGTTTTTGAGCATGACTATGCCTTTTTAATTTTTATTTTTATATGATATTATCTTATTAGTTATGTATTTGAGTTGAGAGATAACCATGTTTAAAGTATAATATTACAATGCAATTTCCTCCAAAAGTTGAACTTGAACTTTTTTAAGCCATTGTTTTTTGGCTTTAAATAGCTAGTGCATATGATCTTCCTTTGGATCCAGTCAGACAACACCTCTCACTGTCACCTTTGTGTTTTCGAAATTCTCGGTGTCACAGATACAGACTTGGATCAGTCACTTTTTCAGAATACAGGTTTTAATTCCACACACACGAAAAAAGAGTAATTAACGGGACTCTCCACAGATTTTCTGAGCAAGGGAAACAAAGTTTAAATGAAGCCTCTATGTGCCTTCAACTTATGATGGTGTAC
>NW_011888901.1:3213369-3215575 GCF_000151845.1 Pteropus vampyrus
AAAGAGTAATTAACGGGACTCTCCACAGATTTTCTGAGCAAGGGAAACAAAGTTTAAATGAAGCCTCTATGTGCCTTCAACTTATGATGGTGTACATTCTAACACATTACACACCAAACATTGGACCAGATCTCTCTCAGCATTGTCAACGACAAATAAAAGGCCAAGGTCTTCAAATAAGTTAGATATTTTTTTTTAACTTTGGCCAATTGGTAAAATTTTCAGATATTCTTATTTTTTATATCTGCCCTTGGAACACTCATCTTTCATAAGTCAAGTATTTATTGAGCATAGCAATGTGATCAGGATATGTCTCCTTAGCACACTGACAGACAGATCCTAGGCAACATTCATTCAAGAAGCTCTCATGTCACTTTCTTAAAAATATCTCCTCAAAATCTCTTTTTTGACTACTATGAAATGTCATCATCACTGCCTTTTGGGAAAAAAACAAAACAAAAAAAACTTTTGTTAAAATGAAATATACTGCTTTTCAAAAATTTCTTTTTGAAAAGTCTAATAGGCACCATACACTAGAAGAGATGAGTTTAATTCAGATTTGGATGGGACTAGAAGCAAGCACGAGAGAGAGATATCCAGAGCAAGGTATTTATAAACCCCACAGGAAGGCCTTGGGTTGCCAGGAGATAGTGAGAAGGCACATTCACTTGTGACAGATGGGAGAAAAAACACCTAGGTTGAGGAAGAGGACGATTCTAAAATGAAAAGTTAAGGACATATTACAGCTTTGCAGAGGAACATTTCTAACCTGGAGCATCTGAAAACAGCGTCTGGTGTATACAGACATGTGTGAAGATGCTCATAGAATTGGGCAAGTCAGAGAAACTTACTCAAAGGGAGACCAGAGCCAGGTTGAAACATGTGCAGATCCAGTGCCCCCACATAGACGTGGGTGTCCAGGATCTGGGAATCACGGCACCAGGGTAGCTGGGAGGTTCAGCTCCTCCAGCTTCTCCCTGGCTGCCTGGTTCTGGCATAAACATGGGAATATTTCATGCACACTTTATGGATACTGGTTCTGGTGTAAGAGCAGGTATCTTCCAAAGTTTCTTAATAGATAGAAATGGGGACAATCTGGGTCTACTGCTCCCAAATGCAAATGATCTCCCAGAAACGATAAAACCAAACTTAAAAAGTAAAATATTTCTTTACTAGCTGATTCATTTGTTCGTTTAATTTGGTTATCCAATACTTATTGAGTGCTCCTATAATGCTAGGCATTATGTTAGGTGCTGGAAATACAGATGAACAAGACACATTCCCCATTCTCAAGGGACTCACAGCCCATTGGAGAAGATGGACAAGTAAACAAGGAAGCATCAAGAAGAGTTGAAGGCATCCATAATGTCCCCCTCAGGATAGGGAAATTAATAGCTACCCCCAAGAATGCTGAGGGAGGGCCTGAGTTTTCACCTGGGACACCCAGAGCATGCTGCTTCTTTCATGTTTTCCTGAAAGGAGATGAAGAATAACAGCCTTTATTTTACAATATGAGAAGGAAATGTAGAACTGTGAGGATCTCAGTGGCACATAGTGTTGGGTAGCTCAGAGGTTTGGCTCTTTAGAAAACCAAATCTCTTGGTCTCCTATTCTCTTACTCCCACCCTCCACCCACAGGACAGACAGTGGATGAGCAAGTATGAGGCAAATGTAACCTGTGGAAACTTGAACTCGGCTGTTGGTAACATTTATCCAGACATGCAATGCCTTGGTTTGGCCCTCTATGAGCTCAAATTAGGCTGTTCTTACCTATTTGAAGGATCCAGAAGGAGTGAATACTAAAAACGACCCTCTGTTAGCATAAAGAATGTGGCTAGTGAGCACATATTTTGTCTTACTATTAAAAAAACAAACTACCAGAAAAAATAGAAAACATAAATATTCTAATGTTTTCATTTATGTAATATGAAATATCCTGAGGTTCAGCATCAGCATCATGTGGAATGGTATTTGCTGCCATTTCTTGAGATATTACTATTTGTCAGATACTATATTAAGTGCTTTATAAACATAACCTCATTTGATCCTGTCTTTTTTATTTTCTTTTCACTTTTTTTGTGATGCTCAGGAATCCTTTTCAAACATGCCTAGAAATTCCATCACACTGTCATTATTCTCCAGCATAATGACCTTTAATAAATGAATTTTCAGATATGTACTCATCTTCTTGTTTAATTATCTTTCA
>NW_011888901.1:3215625-3225466 GCF_000151845.1 Pteropus vampyrus
TCTGGGTCTACTGCTCCCAAATGCAAATGATCTCCCAGAAACGATAAAACCAAACTTAAAAAGTAAAATATTTCTTTACTAGCTGATTCATTTGTTCATTTAATTTGGTTATCCAATACTTATTGAGTGCTCCTATAATGCTAGGCATTATGTTAGGTGCTGGAAATACAGATGAACAAGACACATTCCCCATTCTCAAGGGACTCACAGCCCACTGGAGAAGATGGACAAGTAAACAAGGAAGCATCAAGAAGAGTTGAAGGCATCCATAATGTCCCCCTCAGGATAGGGAAATTAATAGCTACCCCCAAGAATGCTGAGGGAGGGCCTGAGTTTTCACCTGGGACACCCAGAGCATGCTGCTTCTTTCATGTTTTCCTGAAAGGAGATGAAGAATAACAGCCTTTATTTTACAATATGAGAAGGAAATGTAGAACTGTGAGGATCTCAGTGGCACATAGTGTTGGGTAGCTCAGAGGTTTGGCTCTTTAGAAAACCAAATCTCTTGGTCTCCTATTCTCTTACTCCCACCCTCCACCCACAGGACAGACAGTGGATGAGCAAGTATGAGGCAAATGTAACCTGTGGAAACTTGAACTCGGCTGTTGGTAACATTTATCCAGACATGCAATGCCTTGGTTTGGCCCTCTATGAGCTCAAATTAGGCTGTTCTTACCTATTTGAAGGATCCAGAAGGAGTGAATACTAAAAACGACCCTCTGTTAGCATAAAGAATGTGGCTCGTGAGCACATATTTTGTCTTACTATTAAAAAAACAAACTACCAGAAAAAATAGAAAACATAAATATTCTAATGTTTTCATTTATGTAATATGAAATATCCTGAGGTTCAGCATCAGCATCATGTGGAATGGTATTTGCTGCCATTTCTTGAGATATTACTATTTGTCAGATACTATATTAAGTGCTTTATAAACATAACCTCATTTGATCCTGTCTTTTTTATTTTCTTTTCACTTTTTTTGTGATGCTCAGGAATCCTTTTCAAACATGCCTAGAAATTCCATCACACTGTCATTATTCTCCAGCATAATGACCTTTAATAAATGAATTTTCAGATATGTACTCATCTTCTTGTTTAATTATCTTTCAATAAAAATTTTGCAACACAAAATTTTATTATTATTTTCATTTTGTATATTAGGAAATTGAGGTTCAGTGAATTTTCTTCACTTGCCCGAAGTCATACAGTTTATGAGCAGTAAGCCTGTATTCAAATCTGGATTGGCTTTCTCACCAATATACTATTCTTCTTTTGAAAACATCTAGTTGTTTCACTAAATTTTCTTATTACTGGTAACTGAGTTGATGCAATATCTTATAAGATTTTTTAAAAAATAGATTACTTTAATATTAATCTTAGTTGTTTTCATGTTGAAGTACACCCTTCTGGGCAATAGATTATAATATGCTCAAAGTCAAAGGTGCCTATTCTCTGTCTTTGCATATCTCATGGTAGCCAGTGCTGTGAATACCACCTTAGGCATTTACAATTAGTCAAAGAGACATGGAGTAAAATGTCTATCATTTCATACTGGCTCACTCAGTTTAGGGTTGTGCTCCATTCACTGAACATCTTTCCTTCTTTGTCTTTTAGGGAAAGTCTGGACCATTATTCATTGAACTTTTAAAATTTATTATTTATTGAGACCCTACTGAACTTGGGATTAGATCTGCAGGTATGACACAATGAGGGCATAGTTCTTGTCTTTCACAAGGTCATAGAGTAGTTGGGGAACAGACTTCTAAGCAATTACATTTGCAAAGTGTGTGCTAAGGGCTGGGTTGTGGGCACAACCAGTCTTCTGTCAGAGCGCAGAGGCACATTTGTATCTTGACATCTGGAGGGGGCCAGGACATCTCTTTGAAGAGGCAATAATGATAAGGCAATAATGACTGGGAAAGACCTTTTAGCAGAGCCAAAAACATGCCCTAGGGTCAAGAGGTGGAATGTGGTGCTTCCTGGGAAGTAAGAAAGCTTTACTGTGAGCAGAGTGTGCCCAGCAAAGTGGGTCATGTTGAGGGATGAAGTTGAGAGGTAAGGAGGGGACATGTTCTGAAGGAAGAAATGTGGATTTTTCTGACTAAAAAAAAAAAAAAAATGAGATTGAGAGATTATCACATCTAAATGTCCCCACCCAACAGGAAACTTTGGCATCGTTACTTCTTTCTCATCCACAAGTTTTCCTTATTTTTTTCTTGCTTCGGAAATCCCCTCCAATGAGAATTCTCCACTCATCTACTCGCCAAATGCACCCCTTTCTCTCTATTGATTGGTCCATCAGCATGTGGGAAGGGACCACATGAAGCTGCAGCCCCACATCTCTCCAGGGTTGAGCTCATGAGGGGTGTGTAGCTACCAGCATTGGTCTCCACCAAGCTCGCTCAGCAAATGGTTTTCTCCGGGTCTAATTAAGGATGACTTTATGTCTACATGGCTACACTTAAGTCTTTGTTGGCCTACTATTGTTTTCACTGAGCGTGACAAGGCTTAAAAGCTTTATTCTGGGTGTCTCAGCCAAGTGCCAAAGGGGGAAAAAATAATAAAAAAAAATCACTACTTTCATTCACTAAACATGCCCATTTACTTGTTTTTCTATTTTATTGCATTAGTCATTGCTATAAATCCAGCGTGGTCTGCTTTTTTATTTTCTCTCTTTTTTGCTAGTAACATTCCAATGCCAGGAAAGCACCTAACCCGTGAGACAGACTTAGAACATGTACCCAGAAATGTTGGTTAAAGTGTTCACAAATAACTTCTCTATCTTCATCTCTAGAGCCTCCCAGGCCTGGCAAATTTTTATCACTTACCTTTTCAGAGCACCTCCGAGAAGTAAGTGTGATTGTGCTATCAGTCATTATCGTTTTGGTATATGGTATTACCACATTCTTTCTTTATTCTAAAACTTGAGTTACCAGATTTAGCAAAAAGAAAGTATAAGGCACCAAGCTGAATATGAATTTCAGATAGCCAACAAATAATTGTTTAGTATTAATATTTGGAACAGACACTTACTAAAATATTTAATCTGGAAATCTACCACCCACTAAACTCTATAAACAAAAACTGGGTGCTATCTCAGTGCTAAGCACTGCTCATTATGCTGAGGGGTCAGGCATGAATCAGACACAGCTTTTCCTCCTAAGGGGTTCAAAGGTGAGTGAAGGTGGAAATAAGTAAACAAGTAATAAAAATAAAACTAGATACTGACAAGACAACTCACAGGTACATATTCATTCATCCAAATACTTATACATGCATGAACACAAACTGTAGTTCAATCTCATTTATGAATTTGAATATACATGAAAATGCAAATCAATAAAATGTTAACACATAGAAAAGTATTCAGGATTACCAAAAAAGAGTAATATGCTTCGACCAATTAAGATTCAACCATGGAATCAAGAAGGAGTTTAAAACGCAAATATCTGTTCATGTAATGCATCATAAAAATTATGTAAGACACCAAAAAACCTGATAATTTCAAGATGTATAGAAAGGAACTTAACCAAGTAAATATTTTCTTCTGAAATTAAAAAGAAAAAACACTTAGCAAAAGCAGTCATATATAACTATGTCCTTAATAAAATAATAAACTAACATTTATTCTTAATTATGAGAAAAAAAAATCTTAGAAAAACAACAGTAGATAAATTCCTGTGTATATATGTCCCAAACCAAAAGTCAAATAATACTTAGTGACTAGTAGAAATGTTTTCTTTAAAGTCAGGATGGAAACAAGGCTGATTATTATCACAATTATTATTTAATATTTTACTGAAGTATTAACCATTACAATTGAACAAAAGAAAGAAAGAGATATAAATTCTTAAAAGAAGATGGCAAATTTGTTATTTTCAGACAATATAATTATAGACCTAATTATAGACCGAGAAAATCTAAGATAATTTAAACAGTTAGAAAAAAATTCAACAACAAAGAAAAAAATTAATAAGGTGGTGGTTAACAAATGAATGTGTAAAAATCAACACCCTGTTCTATTGAGAAGCAAGAATCAGTTAGAAAATATAATAGAATAAAAATTCCACTAATAATGGCAACCAAAGATACAATATCTATAGTTAAACTTAATTTAACATATGTGCAGGTCTTAAATGAAGAAAACTTTAAAACTATGAGTCACATAAATAGTTACATGTCAATTATGCAAAAATGTACCAGTTCTTGGATAGAAAGCATTGACTTCATAAAGCTATCAATTTTTAAATTAATCTCTCATCTGCAATCTTAATTAAGGATTAATTAAGATTGCAGATGAGAGATTAATTTAAAGGATTTTTTTTGAACTTACAAACATTAAATAAAATTCATCTGGAAAAATAAACATCAAAATTTCTAAGAAAGAAGAAGGATGAGAAGAAACTAGTTTTTACCAGATATTATTAATTATGTATTATGCTGTTACAATAAATAACATACTTTGTACTTGAAGTTAATAATTTCAAGAAAAAAAATCCGTGGAACAGAATGGAGAAAACAGAAATAGACACAAATATATGTGGGTACTAAATAGAATATAAAATAACATTTAAAATCAATTGGAAAAAGAGGTTTTTTAAAATGATTTTGGGAGAATTGGTTGGGAAAAATAAACTGGATTAGTTGGGAAAAAAATATTATAGTTGGAACAAAGATCTAAACATGTAAAAGCAGAGTTACATAAGTTTCAGAAAACAAGAAATATAAGAAATTTTTATAAAGCAAGTACATAATTTAGAAACCATAAAAAAATAGAATGGTTATGCTGATGATTTAAAATTTTTAGTGTACACAGAATTATATAAATGTCAGTAAGCAAAAAAATATTTGTTACACATCACATAAAGGGCAACTTTTTTTTAATTAACAAAGAACTCATAAAAATCAATAAAGAAAAAGAGTAACAATCCCACCAAAAAAAGTACGAGATTTGTGAATAGACAATAATTTGTAAGTGAATAATTTCTCTTATAATAGAATAAAATTTACAGTCATTTTTATAACTTATAAACCAAATGATGAAGAAAAAAAACATAAGATTTGACAGTATCTGGAGCTGGTGACTGCATGCGGAAATCGGCTTTACATGCCATCAGTGGGCATTTAAGTTGAGATAAACTTTCTAGAGGATGGTTTGGTAATATCTACCAGAACCAGAAATGCATGCTTGCTCCCTTTGACTACTAGGAATTTATCTTTTAAATATACGTATAATTCTGTAAACATTTGTCAAAATAGATGTACAAGGTTATTCACTACAGTATTGTTTGTGATTTCAGAGGGGAAAATTGGAAACGAAGTATCCATCAAAAGGAGACTGGTTAAAACTCTCATGATATATCTGTATGATGAACAAATATACAACTAGTGAAAAAAATGAGGTATGAGCTGTACGTTGATGGGTAAGGAGCTTCAAAGAAATGTTATTAGAGTAAAAACATTCAATGGAGGTGAGTAGTGTATTATAGTCTCTTGTAAAAAAAATGTTTTATATATAATATATAAATATATTATACTATATATATAAAGAGAGAGAGAGAGAATATCTATGATATTTGAATACTGGTAAGTACATAGTTTTTTTGTAAGAACAAAAGTTACTAGTGAGAACATTGAGAATTGAGAGTCAGAAATGGGGGCAGATTACCTTCCATTTTCTGCCTTTCTCTACACTTTAAATTTCTTTAGCAGGTACATGTATCTATCGCTTTTCATTTTTCCCTTTTGCCAACTGGAGTTATTTGGGGCTGTGGAATCAAAGTTTATTTTTTGTTTCCTTTTTCAAAAAAATGATCTTTATTTTTAAAAGGCAGGTACATTTTATTTATGACCTAGTGTGATGATAGCAGTCGGTGCAATCTCTGCCTGATTGTCCAAGTTGTGTGACACCCAATGCGACTGAGATCATGATTACTTCCTTGCTCCAAACCCCATCTTGTCAGTACAGCTCAGGGTCTCATTTTCCTAGATTTCCTTCCTCCCTTCTGAGCCTCCGCCTCCCTACCCTCACTCCCACCCCTCAGCCTCTAGTTCAGGTCCCAGCACAAGAGGAGAATTGCTGTGATTGGGTTAATTGGACCCAGTCAAGCTTCAGTCTCTCATATCTGCCAGGCTCTCAGATGCCCTTTCTCTGGACACCAGTACTAGTCTGAAATCTTCCACGCTTGAGCATAGCTAGCCTCCTCCTGGCCTGTGTCCTCTCTTAGTGAGCTGTGCTTCATGCCACCTGTCTTCTCAGGGTAGCTGCACAGCAAGGTGGTACCTGACTGGGAAGTCAGTTTAAACATAGGTGCTGCCTCTGGCTGGCTGATGACCTTGCTTCATGTCACCAAGCCTCAGCACCTTCAACTGTGAAATGGGAATGATAATATCTTCCTAGCTCTGCTGCAAGTATTCAATGAAATAATGTATGCCCTTAGTTGGTGGTCAAGAAATGCTAGTGTTCTTTTGCTTTTTATTTCCCTTTCAGGTTTGTTTTCCTTGGGGACAGGGGAAGGAAGGCTGCTCTGTGTCACCCCTCAATGTGATACTTAGAGTTATGATATGACTTAGCAATGACAGCCTTCAAGCCATACATCATCCAGACCAAGTTATTTGTTAATCTGTCCCTCTGTGACAAGGTGCTCGACCTAGGGAGTTTCACCATCCAGGTGGCTGATGTGCTCCTACAAGATCTCCTGGGGTGACCTTGGTGTTTGCTAATCCTTATTTCTTCATCATGTGTTTTACAAGACACACGCCTATGACCTGGAGGTCTCTGGGCGCGGGCATCCAAACAGAAAAGAGCCATTAAAGTTCAATCAGACCTGTTGGCTAAAGTTCCAAGTCTGCAGTGAGCCAGGGGCCTGGAAACTCAAGTTCTATATTAAGGCGTGCCGCCAGCCCAGCCTCATGCGAGTACAGACAGACTTTAGTCTTTGTTTAGATTCTCTTACCAGAACTGAGTGGCAAGATCTTATTATCATTGTTAAAGTTAGAGAGAATTTAGCTTTTATTTTTTTCCCCTCTGGAATTTTACAATTCTTCTTTAAGATGATTAAAGTGCATCCAGAATTTTAAAGCTTGTGCTATTTTAAAAGACATGAAGAAAATGAAGATGGTCTGCAGAATGGTTATGGGTTCAGTCTCTGGAGCCCACACACCTGGTTGCATACCCAAAGTCTGCCGTTGAGAAGCAGAGGCAGGGTTTGAATCTTTCTACCCTTACTTTTCTCCTCTGGAAACTGAGATAATAACATTCTCTACTTTAGGATTAAATTAGGCAAGAACCGTAAAGCAAATAACAAGGACCAGGCACATGATAATCCCAAAAGTGATGTTGGCTATTACTATTATGTGCTGATATCATAGATAGTGATTTAAGTGCAAACTCTAGAGGCAGAGTGCTTGGGATTCAAATCCAGACTCTGCCGTTTGCTGGTTGCATGACTTTGTCAAGTTATTTAACCTCTCTGTACCTCCATTTACTCATCTGGGAAGTAGAAATGATAATGGTATCTATATCATACAGTTATGAGAATTAAATTACTTAATATGTACAAAGTGCTGTCTAAGGCCTGGCACATAGTAGGTAATACACAAATATATATATATATATATATATATATATTTTTTTTTTTTTAAGTATTGTTAGTGGCAAAAATCCAGTTGAAGGAATTAAAAATAGCAAAAAAAAAAAAACATGCATACAACCAATTTCAGTGAAATAAAGTCATAAAACAAATTTTAAAGACAGAAAAATAAAATTGATAAATAAATTAAAATGAAATAAACACATATACACAGAAACATTAAAAATGCAAGCCTCTGGTAAGCAACGAAGAGATATAAGACATAAAATAAGCCACAATGAACAAGGGTTCCCCAAAACCGAGGCTTAGCAATGCCTGCAGTTGGAAGTGAGCCCAGCGTAGCCAGTAGCTGATGGAGTTCTTGCTGGCAGAAGGCCCACTTTGGAGACATGCAGTCTGTCTCTATGTGGTGCTGTTTCCTCCTCTCCCAGCCTGGGTGTCAGCCACCTGGTGCCAGCTGTGCTGCCCCAGGCAGAAGCTTGCTTTGTCATCACCTGTGTCTCTGGAGCTCTCTGAGAAGATTCCTCTAATGGCACTGTCTTCCCCAGGAGCTCTGACTTGGGACCTCCTCTTCCTTCCCCAACAGAGCCAAGACATCTAGCCTCTCAGTTAGCTTCCCACCTACCAACCCACGCAGGGGCCATCTTAAGATTTGAGACTTGACTTGAAAAATGAAAGTGACTTCCACCTTCCTCATGCAGTACATTCTCCAGGCTCTTCCTATACCAAAGATCTTGGGGAATGGATATTAATCAATAAGTGTGAATTCGTGCCTGGTACCTGTGCAATACTGGACTGGAGTGAATAGTACGTTATGGGGTATAAAAGAAATAATTGACTTGTTACTGATTTCCAAGAGCTCAAACAAGTTGAAGGGAAAAAAGGTCTAGGTATTGGGTACAACCAAAATTAAATCAATAGAGAAATCAATAGATTGTTTGCAAAATTTGTTTGCTTCTGGCAGTGGGTACCATGAACTTACAGGGAAGGGAAGAGAGGTGTCCCTACTACAGTCAAGAGAAGAACTTCTTCACAGAATGTAAAATATGATGGATGGAGAGACAGATGAGAGACTGTGCAGAGGAAGAATCATTACGATCATTAGCAGGAATTGAGCACTTCCTCTTGGCTACACTCATTTAATCTTCACAGCATCCCTATGTGGAAGGTGCCACGATCGTAGCCATTTCATAGATGAGGAGACTGAGGCACAAGAAAGTAGCAACTGGCCCATGGTCTCACAGTTACCGAGAAGAAGGTTGGGACTCAGACCTGTGTCCTTAACTTCCCTGCTGTGCCACACGGTAGGACAGTGTGTTTTCAGAGTTAGCCTCAAACAGCCACAGTTTCTTTATCCTTAAAAGAGAGGTAACAATACTGACCCTATGGGGGTGTGGGGACCTAAATGAGATAAGATAGGTAAAGTCTCTGGTTTATAGGTGCTCAGATATCCCTGGCAGTCTTCCCCTCAGTCCTCCCATTATCCACTGATACATTTATTTATACCATGTGTGGTCACCATTTCTGAAAGATTAGTCAGATATCTGACTCCAAGTCTTTGCCCATAAGTGTTCTGCTACCTGAAATGCCCTTTCCTTCTATTTCCAGGTTTCCAAAAACTGGGAAGCCTCCCAGTTCACCTAGCATTTGCCTGTGAAATCTTCTCCAGTTCCCTCAAATTGTAAGTGGATTTTCTTCTCTCTGTGTTTCCCGGGTCATTTCTGAACACCCTGGGTCTCAGCTTTGCTACCTAGAAAAGGTGCTGTGTAAAGTATATTGCACTTTGACAGAAAACGAGAAGCACATAATTAGCAGTGTCTGTTATTTTATTATCATTATTGCTTGACAAACACTCATCTTACAGTTACCATTGAACCTGGTTTATGGGAAGAATAGGACAGAGATATTGTTAAATAATGTTTTGTTTCCCCCATAGTGCCCAGCACAGCATCTGGAATGTAATGGTGCTCAGTAAATGTGGATGGGAACAAATATCAAGCTGAAGACCACACAACGGGGAGGTTGATCTGTGTTAAAGGGAATAAGGCTGTGTTCACACTTGCTGTGTGCTAAGTACTCACAGCTTACAAAGGCTCATGGTAAGTGCTATAGAGCATTTTAGAATAAATATATTGAAATGCTCTCTGACCCAGGGACTAGTAGTCTGATTGGACCTAAGTGAGAGGGTCCAGTACATGGTTTATCAGCAAAGTACAGCGATTCCAGAAGCACTGAGACCACCCTCA
>NW_011888901.1:3226746-3265566 GCF_000151845.1 Pteropus vampyrus
ACACACACACACACACACACACACACACACACACACACACACACACACATCCTTTCTTTCCCTTGTCTCTTCCTTTCTGACTGATGTATGAGTTGTCCAGCCCTGGGGGCTGTTGCTGCTAAGGAACACCATGCCTGGGCATTTTGCCGACTGGAAAGAGGCAAGCAGGGTTTTGGAGAAATGTTTCTGACAATGACAAAAGCCAAAACTAATCAAAATAGGTTGATTTTTGAGAGGAAAGATCTATTTTTAGAATAGACTGGGCTGGGCTATGTTTTGAAAATAGGTATTTAAAGTTGCATGTAATTCATTTAATGTGAAAGGAAGTTACTAATTTTGTACAGAAATAAAGATCCTCAAAACCTAGATTCCTCTGAACTCTACCTCAGCCTTAGCCTGAGGTGATTACTACCTCCTTTGGTGAGAAGATAATTTTATTTTAATTCTCATGCAATAACTGAATAACTTCCATACAAATGCCAGCTATCAATCTTTCTGAGTAAATTATTATCCTCACTATTAGGGTGTGGTACAGGAGAGGACAGCATACTTTAGGAGCTATAAAGCTTCTTGGATATAATTTTCTTCCTAGGCCATTATAAACATAACAACCTTTTTTTTTTTTTATAGCTTAAGTGAACAACATGTTGAAAGAGTAAAAATAAAAGAGTTCAACAACAAAATAGATGCTACTTTGATAAATGAGAATTAGATATTTAGTTTTCGTTCCATTTTAGAAAGAAAAGTGACTTTTTCCGTACACTTTAAAATGTGAATTAATTAATTTGACTTTGAAATTAATTCACTCCTTAAGGTAAGTGGAGTCACATGTGGTAAAATTGGATTTGGCAAGAAAAACTTTTCCAAGCTGTTTTTCTTTCTTTTGTGCTATTTCTCCTAGCACACTAGCTTGCAAGAAACCCCCAACTCATTGAAACAACTCATTGAAACTTCTCCAACAGATAAGACACCCAAGCCTGAAATCCAAGCCATGACATCACTGAAGAAAAAACACTCAACTTTTTCAAAGTTCTTGCCTTTGGGTTCTATGAAAGCAATAACCATCCAGATTTCAAAAAGACAGTAGAAGTCATATGTTTCCTGTCCTTTATTTACTTGATGAGGAAATTAAAGTTAAGGGGCTCAAATCACTTTCCAGTGTTACCCAATGTTGGTGACAGAGCTGGAACTAGAATCCAGGCCTCTGGACTGGACCCGACCTGGGGGTACAAATAGGATTGTTCCTCTGGTCTACCCAGAGGAAGCCACAGCCCTGATTACAACAAATTCAGTGGTGGGCCTACCCAGAGGGTCACATTAGGATTAAGTGAGGCCATACATGCCAAGTGTTTAGAACAGTGCCTACGACACAGAAAGTGTTCATTTTTATTATCCTCTGCTTAACAAAGAAAGTTAATCATAACAGGAGAATGAGGCAGTGAAAGACTTTTAGCACTGACCATCTATACAAAGATGTGGATGCCAGAATAATTGCTGATCATGTGTTAAAATATGTAACAGAAATTCAAGTCACTCACCCTTTCTTTAGATTTTTAACAGTCAATAAGGCCAGTATTTTGAAACAAGGCTTTGCAATTAGAGATGTTTGCTTTGAGAATGCTTACGTTTTGTGCTGAATTTCTCTGTAAAGGAAAAGAAATTGGGCTGATACAAGGATAAAAGCTACCATGGTCACAAATATTGTAAGAAAACGGTTACTTCCAGTGTTAAAACTAAGTTTTTTTTTTCTTTTCTGAAGAAATGGAATATTGGCTATACATAACTAATAGCTTGCAGCATCCTATGTAAAGTTGCATCTCTATGCATTGTGTCCTTATTTAAAAAGATGCACGAATATATCTTTATTTTTTGTTGTATGCTCTTATATTCTTTGTTTTAAAAGAAGAAAATTGCTTTTTGAAAATAATAGTGTGTTTGTATTTCCCCTTTGAGACTCCTTTCTTAAAATATGCACATTAAGTGAGCACCTGGACTGCTTGTTAAATTTCTGGAGAGTTGTCAGCTTTTCCCCCACCTTCCCCCCACCCCAAAGTTCCATAAGTAGCTCCACCTTCCACCCTTGTGCATCCATTGTGCCAGCTTCAGGCAAGGACAACCTTTCTGGACAGGGCAGGAAGGTGCAGGGACTCTAAGGTGAAGGACATTAAGTTAATAGGGCATCTATCTGCAGGGAGGCTGAAGGGGTACTGAGGCATGTGGTATGTGGCTGATCTTTGTGAAAAGGTGACGTGACTCTTCCCTCAGCAGAGAACTCTATTGCTTAGAGACTTCTGCTGGATCAGTAAAGTTGATTCTTAACAGAGAAAATTAGCCAGACTACCATGCCTGGCCTGCCAGGCTAATTGACAATAAACGTTGTCATTATGGGGGGCTTACTTTGTGTTTGACACTGTGTGACATGCTTTCCACACAGTATCCCTCTCAGTCTTCCACAGCAATCCTTCAGAGAGGTTGTCATCATCCTCATTTCCTAGACAGAGACATAGCAAAGTAAAATACTTCACTCAAGTTCTCGCAGCACAGCTGGTATTTGAGCCCAAGTGCTCCTCCACCCCAATGTGACTCAGGACAACAGATTTCCTCCTTCACAATAAGTTATATGTAGGTTTCAGCTATAGAAAATGGACTGTTCTAGTGCCTCAGCTCTGTCAGCATCTACCTCTATGGCTTTGAACAAAACGTATGGTTCATCTGTTAGATATGAGATTGTACTTGATCTTATTTTCTTGGATTCTATGTATCAATTCCATCTCGCATATTCCTTGCATTTATGACAAGCTCAAAATGTGAGTAAAGCTCTTTGGTCTAAGACATTGTTTTCTGCTCATGCTTTCCCAAAGTTTGACTCAAATTGGGAATTTAATAGGGTGAAGCCAGTTTCTCCTCAAATCCCATTGATTGTATTTAGGGAAATTGAAAGCTAAAAAGAAAAATCTCTCCCTTCAGCCTTGCCCTTGTTTTAACATGCAGCTCCAAGTCTGGAGATGAGGAAAGAGGTTTGAAAGGTTGCTGATTAGGAAGAAGTAATCCCTGTGCACACACAAGTTCTGTCTGGAGGTTGTTTCCAACAGGTTATCCGGGCATCCCTGGGTTTGCTGGCCAGTGTCCTGAGATCTCCCATGACTTCTGTCCCATAAATACACTGGAGACAACTTCTTTTTTGGACGTCTCATTCATTGAGACTAAGAGTTGGTTTGGGGGCCATAACTTAGAGATTGTTTCTTCTTAAGTAAATCACTATGTCTTGGCTTTTGACTCTGCACCCATTTATCATTACTGGTTCCTTTCCTCAGCTTCTTAATTGAGTTTGCTCCTGAACAAGTTCCTTCATGAGTGGAATTTCCAGTTGAAAGTTTGTTTCTATGTTGATTTTGAGTTTTTAAAGACCTCCAATCCTTCTTACTTTTTTCATGGTACTAATGCCATAGCACAGGTGACAGATGTTGTGAGCTATGTTGGGGAACCATTTTAGTATCAAATCCAGCCATTCCAAAGGACTGGATCAAGAGGAACAATCTGACCCTTTGAGAACCACATCAGTGTAACAATGAGGCGTGTTTTGGGAGGATTCTGATACACAGTGTTTGAATAAGGCTGCTCTCTTCATTTCTCCCCTGAAGTACCAAGCAGATTTAGGCTTCATCCTCATGGCACACACCTGAATCTCATGTATGATCTATTTTTCAAACACATATCCCAAGGGAAGCCAATACTCAATCTTCCCCCTCATTTTCCAGATGCAGTTATGTTATTAGTTTTGACTTAATGAAGAACAGAGTTGGGGAACAAGCCAGGTTCTGATATACCAAGAAAAGAGTAAGGGCTCTGGAAAAAAAAAAAGGTGGCAGAGAATCAAATATATGCAACTAAGCACTTTTCACATTTCGTATTAAACAGTTTGATACCATTTTTTAAAAGAAGGAATGAAATATTTTAGATATTCTAAGCATAATGCTTAAACCACAAATTCTGTAAAAAATGAACAGCATAGGCTATTAACAGCTGTACGCGTCATAAACACCTTAGGCGAGACAATCAGATACTAATGCCAGGAGCACCTCTGAGCCATCAGTCTGCACAGCACTCGACTTCTGCAATTTCATAAGATAAATGCCTCTGCTGTTTTAAGATGATGAAACTACAGCTGAGACGAATCTCCGTATTTTTCACAAGTGATTTAATAAAGGCCAGCTCAGAATAAATATGGAACGGCTACTCTGAAAGCTTTTTTAGCTTTGTGCTGAAATGTGTTGGAACTTTCTTCTGTAAATTGATTGTATCCAAAGTTTCAATTTGTCCACGCATGGAAGAAAGATGTTTACTGTGTCGTGGACTTTAAACATTCCATGTAACACGCTCTGGCTTAATGGAGAATTAGGGAAAGAAGCTTCCTTGGGCAAATTCAGGGCCCGGGGATCAGAAAGGTTACTGATAGCTTTTCTTGGCCTGCAATGGCTGCCAAAAGAGACAGAGGAAAAGGAAAAGAAGGAATCTGGATCCTAAATTTTGCTGTCCCTAATTTTAGGCTTCTCATAAAAAAAGTGTTTATATCCATTTGATGTCTATTTGCTTTCAGATTTACCTTTGTGTCTTAAGATGTGTTAAACACACTTCTGATCCATAAGTAGTGAGACAGGTAGATGGACAGTCAGAGTGGCAGCTAGCTAGATAAATACACCAATATATTACAGGCAATTTCTTCCAATAGCATTTAAAATCCTAGGAGATAAGACTAACTATAATTTTAGAGGATCTATTTAAAACATTCGTAAGAAAAGTTTTTTCCTCCAGTTTTTTGATGAGCAAGAGAGAGCAAGCAAGCAAGAGAACAGAAGAGGAAGAACTAATTTATTAATATTTCTTTTGGGCCCACGTTCTTGGCAACTGACTCTTTTAGTATGTCAACTAATCCCTTATAGAGTTACCGATTTGGCTGTGTGTGTGTGTGTGTGTGTGTGTGTGTATGTGCGTGTGTGTGCGTGTGTGTGCGTGTGTGTGTGTGTGTATGATTGCCATTAGTCTGCCAGTCCACTTTTCAGGATGACAAGAGCATGTCAGAGGAAAACAGCGGTCCATTTGCCAGCTTTGTCAGGAATCTGGTATATTGACTCTTCAGAGGTTGTGGAAGCCCCTCCTTCAACCCTGCAGCTGGGGGCTGTGTCTATCTGTGGTCACCCCACTCCTGCACTGGGCCCTTCAGACTTTAATTACGTCCTCCTTGGCTGAATTCACAGGTGGCTTTCCTGGGAGGAGGCGTTTACTTCTCCCCAAGTCCTGGGTTGCTCATTTCCTCAGTGGATTAGCAGAGGCACGATGAAACAGAAGCTTGTGCCTTCTCCATTCTTTACACAACCTGGTGTTAGAGGTTGACCTTTCACCCCTGGAGATTCGGAGGATTAAGGCCGCTTTCAAGTCCCGCTCTGGTTACTAATCCACCACTTTCACTTGATGTTATGTAAGCACTTCCTGACTTACCCTTTAAATCCTGTAAACATAATAAAACAGAGTTTAACCTTTACCTTTGGATTTCCCCACTATCTTTTGCGCTATCAACTCAACTGTGGAAGGATCCAGGAACAGAAAGCTAATAAGCGATAGCCTGCTTTTTTTTTTTTTTTTTTGTCCTGGGACATGTAACGAAACATTACAATATTTAATATATTTAGGTCAAATAGTTGTGGAGGAGCACCAAAAGCTTCAGACTGGCAAATAATGTTTTCCCCTGCTTTAACTGCATATATTTTCCCACAAAACAATGAAGCAGATGGTATTGGGTGTTTTCTCCCCTGCCCCTTTTCAACAAATTACAACCAATGAGGTCCAAATGATAGCTGAAAAAATACACTTTTGAGGCAGTTTGCAGTAATACAGACTTTCAGTCTCCCTGGCTCCAGTTCTGCATTCTCTTGATGCTATCCCAAGAAGTCTGTTCTTGGAGACTCTGCTCTTTTAAATAGGAATATCATTAGCCAGTTCTGATTTCTAGACCTAAAGAACAAATCCAAAATTGTTTTGAACAACCATCAAATTTATTCATTCTTTCTGTTTTCTATTCACCTTCAACTGATCAGATATCTTTCCTGAATGTTCTTCCTTAGGGACTGAGTTACAGGATTGATCGCTATAAGCAGTGTCTAAGTTCTCCCCTTTGGTAGCAGGCTGTCACCAGGTTCCGGTTATCAAGGACCAAGACTTTGACACATTGCTGCTCTCATAATGAAGTTAGTTTCACCACCAGAGTTCCTGAGCTGACCACCTTTATAACACTCCTTATAGATAAAAGAGAGGACTTTGGATTAGAATAATTCTTGTTTGTTTTTTGTTTGTTTCTGCAACTAAGAGTATCAGACTGATTTAAGCAGCAGCTGGTGGTGGAAAGGAAGCAGGTAAGTGGTACATCTGCTAGACTGCCAGTCAGAAAGTGGAAGGAACACTTGAGACCAGCCAGCCTGTGCCTCTGTGGATGTCACCAACCAACTTTGGCCCTAAAGTTCCTTCATTTTCAAATGGTGATAATATCACTGACTCCTTCTTCTAGATTACTGAAGGAAAAACTAAATGTAGGGCTTTTGTATTTAAGTTAATACATGATTAAATATTCGCATAAAATTTTTTGATTGGTAGAGTGAGAGATTATAAAGAAAGGTATATCTTTTATTATTAAAAATTGTAATAATCTCGTTAAATAATAGGAATGACTAACTTTTTAGGAGTCTAATGTGCTATACAAATTTATCTTTAATTCACATGGTCTGTGGATAAAACTGAAAATCTGAAATCATCTGTATATCATCAACTTCAACTTTTTGAGCACTTTCCATGTGCCAGGCCCTGTGCTAGGTAGTAATGCATCAGATTATTACTTCGATCCACATTTGCCTTATGTAGCAGGTGTTAGTAGTGTCCTCACCCATTTTTAGGTGAGGAAACTTAAATTTAGGCAGGTTAGTGCAGAACTAAGGTGCTAACCCAGATTTGCTTGGGCCCTTGCTGCTCAGCAAACAGAAGGCCCAGAGATAAGCCGTTTTGTCGTAGAGATGCAAGCACACTGCACTTTTTTTTAGCTCTTTCTCACTGCAACTTTTTTAGTCCTCACAGCCTCCTAAGCAAGTAGCAGAGTTGCTCTCATTTGAGAGTTGAGATAATGAGGAGCCATAAAAATAAAATATGATTTATTTTAGTGTACGGCTATTTTGGAATATTCCCTGGAGAAAATGTAAAATGGGAAGCAAGAATCAAAGGATTGTTAGCCTAATCAGGTGAGAAATCATTGACTTTTGTGGGAGTTTTCCCTGGGATTTCCTTAGCTTCTCCACTTTTTCTGCCCTACAGACATCCCAAAGGCAGGCAATTCTGCCCTCTCTCTCTACTAAGAAGAGTTCTTCCCAGCGTCTTCCAGGGCAGAGGTTATGAGAGCTGAAGGCTAAGGAACCACTGCCACGACAGCCTACTGCTACTCTATGTCCCTTACAACACACTTTTCCTCTTCTGGGGAATTAATGGGCATCTGAATGCTTAAGAAATGTTTCTGGACAAGGAACATGTGTAATTTGAGTCATGTGGTAAATGCTTTTACAGTGAGTCTCTGCAGAGGTGTAATGCCCTGTTTGTGACGAACACGTCTTTTCTTGTAGGTAGATGTGTCACTGCTCTGCTCTCATGTGAAGCCTTTGCACATGGGAATAGACACTCCCAATAGAATGGGCTCATGAGTCTGCCCCACATGCTGCACATTCTAGCTGAGGGAGGAAGGGCCTCTCCAGGCCCAGCAACATTTTACTCGCTACATGTTCCTGCCGTAATGAAAAACCAGAGAGAAGATGACATGGGAACAAGAATGATGATGATCCAAAACTGGTTGAATCCACATCCAGCTAAGCTTGGGAACCTTAGGTTTGACAGCCGTGCTATTCTCCAGGTGTGCACTCCTGTGTACACACTCTGACGCACTCAGCTCTCTTTGCCTCCTCCTCTCCCCTGACAAAGTTCACTAAATCCAGTCCTTTCTGGATCCTGCCAAATGGAAGGGAGACTCTCCAGGGAGGATAAATGGGAAAGTCTCTTCATCTGTGAAGTGGGAAAATTGATACTTGCCCTGCGTAGTTCTCAGAGTTTTTCTGAAGGTCACATGATAAGTATGATCAAATTTTTAAATTGCAATCTAAATAGAAAACTGATGAACTGTAAGTTTCATGAAGACAGGGACTTTGTTTTGTCCACTGCAATCTTTCAAGCCCTAGAACAGTACCTGGTACTGACTAGGAGTTCAATTAATATTTGACAAATAAATGAGTCAGTAATTGCATAATATCAATAATATGTTAATATAACATCATAAAGTCAGGGAGCACCATCACTACTTTGGGTATTCTTGCAATGGAAAACTAAAAGTTTGCTCACTAAGTAACAAAGCCCTTTGTTTTTTGCAAATAAACATTCCTTTAAAGGGTATGAGGTAGCATCTCAATATTTGACAAGATATAAGAAGGTTCTTACAGTTATAATGGCATCGGTCATAGTACTTACAATAAAATATCCTTAACTCAAATCTATTTACTTTGCAACCAGTGAACTGAAATGCAGTTGTTCCCAAGAGGAAACAAAAAGTTTTGAGTGGCCAACATAGATGATCTGGTACTCATACATTAAAGCTCAATTTTTCTGATGTGGAGTTTATTTGCTCTTACTTTATAACTAATCATAACATGCCTGGTGATTTATCTTCCCAAATCAGAAGTGAGAGTTCACAAAAAGAGAAGACAGAAAGCTACTGAAATAAAAAGGCATACACACTAAAAATATCTAATTTAAGGTTAATTGATGTAGAGATAAACTTCTTCACACGTTTCTATAGTCCTTAAGTATTTACTTTTAAATTTTTAAACAATTTGAAATTCTTTTTTCATTATTTTTGTATTTAGTTTAAACATACATCAACAAATATTTATTGAGCACCTACTAGGTACCAGGCACAGGGATTAGAAAAATGAACAAAATAGTAAAATATTCTTCCATTATGGAGGTAAGATCCTTGAGGAAGACGCTACATGGTGATCAAGCTACTATCGTACAGAAAGTCATAAACAGCTCCTTTCCCCCCACTATTATAAGTTGAGCTTCAGTTTGCTTTGAGTTAGAAGTCTATTTCTATAAAGACTCACTAACATTAGAATCATCTTCTATATCTAAAGAAGCTAATATTTTGAGACATAGAAAGGAAGTGACAAAATGGAGAAAATAGAAGAGCCTTGTTTGTTGTCTCATGTGCATCTCATTAAGTCTAAATGTAGGCAAACTTCCACCATGATTCTAATTCACTCTTTTTGTTTGTTTGTTTCTTGAACCCACACAGTTGATTTTATATAATTTAAATACATATATACAGTGGCTCCACATCTTCATTGTATATTGTTATCTCTGTAAAGCTGCAAGGCATTGTAGACACAAGGCTCTGGGGTCAGAAAAAACTGGTTCATGTCTCAACTCTGTCTCCTACAGTGGATAAGTTACCTTAAATTTCTTTAAGCCATTATTTACTCAGTCATAAAGTTGATAAAATGATATCTACTTTGTAGGAATTTTGTGCAAGTCTGATATATGTAAAGCCCTTAATCCATACTTGGGATATAGAGATGCTTAGTGAACAGAAATATTTGTGTTACTATGGCAAGATGAAATTCTTAATGATCGCTCAGTGTTACCAAGAAAAGCTCAAATAATGTTCTAAATCTGCTTTTAAAAGAAAAAGGATGCAGATTTCTAGCCAAAAGGACCTCTAATGCCATGTAGAGGAATAGTTAGTATAGTAGAGTGACAAAGAACATGGACCTTGGAGTCAGACAAAGCCACGTTCAAATTCAAGCCCTTCATTTTCAGCTGTGAGCCACTAGACATGTGTCTAAACCTGGTGGAGACTCACTTTATTTATCTATTAAAAATGGAGTTGATTGTGAGGCTTAAATTAAAAGACATTATGTAAATAAGGTGTTTGGCATGTAATAGAAATTTAGTCATGACCACTACTTATTATTTTTACCTGAAAAATTTAATTATGTTGAGTGCCCAATCTCAACATCTCCACTAAAATATATTAATAATCAGAATGATAATAATTAATAATCATATCAGTTATAATCTAGGGGATGATCATAAAAGAATCTTAACAAAAAAAAAATCAGCCCTCACTGTTGAGAACATTTTTTTCTGCAAATTTTATGTCAAATATTCTTAGCAGCACATATATTTGCTAAATTTCATGCCATAAATAACCATAACCACTAAGAATTGTAGTTACATGGTTTCCTTGTAGCTCACACTTATCAATCACTAGGGGTTGCTAAGGCTAAATAGTTCCCAAATAAAATGGCAATAAAGAAAAGAATAAGGGTAGATGTGTTTTATGGTGTAAGACTTTTCAAATTGAAGTGTGAAAGGAATCAATTCAGCCAGGTGCCTAACTGCCCCAAGAGTCTAGGAGAGCAATTACTGAAATAACAAAAATGACTGCAAAAGAGAAGATGTAAAAAGAACCTTCCTACCAAGGTAATTCTGAAAAGGCAGTTTAGCACCTTGTAAACCTTCTGTTTCCATAGCTCCCCAACAAACAATGACTTTTGAGTCATGGAAAAACTGAAGGATCTACAGTCAAAACATTCACTGGAAAGGTGACATTTCTAGAAGGAAATGTGACTAACTGGGGTTTTGAGTTTCTAGAAAATTCTCTTTGTGTTAAATGCATTTAATATTTTGTAGGTAAGAAATGGCCCTCCAGCATTCGCCTTGCCCTTTATACATCAAGGGAGTTAAATTTGTGTTTGTTCTTTTTAATGAAGACCCTTGATTCAGTGTGTAGAACAGATAAACAGAAGGTACTCTTGTTGGTGTGGGAGTCCATTCACTCGCTGCCCTCCCCTGCACGGGGAACCCTAAGGAAATGCAGAGGAACTTCCAGAACTCAATAGAGATCATCAGAAAATTATTTCCTCTCCTCACCCAGGTCTAATACTCTACAGTCATTTTACACTCAAATACAATCATTCCTTGTCAGAAATTTCCCACATTTGAGGACACATTTAGAGGGGCAGTTCTGCTAGAGAATATTTTGAGTTTATAATAAAGGAAAGCCAGCTCTCAAAATGCTAATGATGGCAGTACGATGACATTACTGATAAGAGAGAGAACATCATAACCTAATGGCTCTTGGGAAATCCAGAGTGCTGAGGGTTAGGTCACACTTGGTGCTACAGTCAATGTGCATCTATAACACTTACTCTTCCAGCTCATATAATGTCCAGGGAAAAGAGGCTCCCAACTCTTTCCCTCTTCAGGGCCAGAGCCCCAACTTCTTAGTCCTGGAATACTCAGTGAATAATAGAAGAGTCAGACTGGGGAGAACCTCGTGAAGTCAACTGATCCATTGTCCTCTGTTTAGACAGTTTGTGTCATTGTCCTACATTTCCAGGGAAGAGTTTCTGTGACACCCCTCAATCACTGTTTTGGGGCTTTGTCACCTCTATGACTAAGAAACTCTTTTTGATAGCTAACATAAACCTTTCTTGTGGGAATCAGTACCCATTTTTTTGTCTCTACAAAGCAAGGAAGAATTGCTGATGACTATTCTCAACACCTTTGAGCTTTCTCAAGTTCCATATCTTCAGTTTATTTCTTCCTTGGTGTGGAAATTGCAAGTGAATTCAGCCAAAGACATTGTGAATTAATTTCCTATGCTTGCCCCTAGGGTCCTGGGAGGAAATAGGTGCACCTGCCCCAAATCAAATGAATAATTTATATCACGTCTAGGTCTAAAAGGTGATAGGCAACATAGAAATGCAGAAACAGCTAGAAACAAGATTAGGGATGTGCTCATTCTTCTGAATTTTGTCAGCTTGGTGTTCTGTCATGTATATTCCTCTGAAAGTTTTGGCCAGAATCTCAGAGGACAGAGAAGTCAAAAGAAGACAAGGTTCAGAGAATGACCTCCTTCTCCATATTAGGGGAAGATTATCTAGCTCTGGAGCCTGTAGTGTATGCGTCTGGGTGCTCGGATACCCACAGCGTGTCTTCCTCCAGTGGGAAGCTGGAGAAGCCACACATAAGTGTACTGACCTACAGTTCCAGCAGAGAGTCAAAATTCATCTCCAGACATGTGAATGAGCTGCCCTGCAGACAAATCCAGCACTTAGCCTTTGAGTCTTCCAGACAAGGCCCCAGATATTATAGAGTAGGGTTAAACCATTTCTGTCATGCCCAGTATGAATTCCTGGCCCACAGAGACTGTGAAAGATAATAAGTGATTATTATGTTTTAAGACACCAAATTTTGAGATAATCTATTTCACAGCCATAGATAACTAATCCAGACACTTTGGGCAAATTATTTGCTTCTTTTTGTCACAGTCTCCTCATTCTCTACAGTGTCTGTTCTTAAGCATTTTCAGGTGAAATAAACCACATAGCAGATTTAAAGGGCCTTCTAAATAAGTATGTACTGTGTAAAAGGGAGCTAATATAACAGTATAGGGCCTGAAACAAGTTAAGGACACACTCTGAAGGCTAATCCTCTTTGGGCATTTTTTCATATCACCTGGGGCCAGTTATACTTACAAGCTGCACCTTGCACACAGTATCTGTTCTCATCTTTGGTGCTCTTGGTTTTTCATTGTTTACCCTGCTCAAGTTTTGACTCCTGAGTTAGATGGTGAGCTCCTTGTGGACTGAACTTCAACACTCTGGGCACATAGGAGGAATGCAGCAAATTCCAGTAGTTGTATTTTTTTGTTTCTTAACTCAAAGATGCCAGTCAAATAGAATTGTATGTGTTGGGGGAGTAGTAGAGCAGGAGAAGTGGGGTTTCCTTCCTCCTTCTAAGTTTGATGATTTTCTCTTGTCTTTCCAGACTCACCTGTGGGTCTCATCTCTTCACATCCTTCTGACCTCCTTCTTAGTTCCTCTACGACTTCTAGGGTAATCTATATTCCCTTCTTCTCACACCACCACACTATTTCCATCATCTTCAGCTCCTCACTAGACCATGAACCCTGGAGAGACAGGATTGAGTATCTTATACCCATATCACTAGCAATTTGTCCAGTCCTTGGCACATGGCAGATGCTCAAAAAATGTGGGCAGATGAATAACACATGAATGAATGAACAAATGAATGTATGAAGCCAGATCTGGTGCATTTATCACTTGCTGGCACAGTGACCTTGGGTAAGTTTATTTATTATTTTGGGGGCTTTTTTACTCATTTTCATATGTGGAAATTTCTAACACACAAGAGCCAAAAGAGATCATGTATATGAAACCACTTGCTAACTATAAAACGTTGTTCAAATAGAAGAATTACTATTGGTTTACTATGTGTAGAAGAGGTGTTGAGAAGAAAGGGATAGATAGGTGGATGTGGGAAGGCTAGAAAGAGAATGCATCATTGATCACAACAAAATCAATAACAATAATCATAATAATAGCAGCTCACACTTAATACTAATTATATAGCAAGTACGCTACTAAATATTTGAAACTTTAATCTTTTAAATAAATAAAAGAGTTAGATATTGTTGTTTGCATCACCACTTCATTGGCGAAGAAATCATAGCACACAAGTTGAGTAGCTTTCTCAAGGCTGTAGAAGTGGTAAGGCACAGAGATGGAATTTGAACCCAAACCAATTGGCCATAGAATATATGCTTTTGACCAAAACCCTAAGCTATATCATCTGAAATTCACCTATCCAAGAAGTTGGCCTCTGAGACCTCTATTCTACCTGCCAGGAAGTTCAATTACCTCAAGTTCCTTTGGCCTTGGATAAAATGTATCAGCAAACAGTTATCTTGAGGAAACTTTATGACAGAAAGGATTTATCTAAAATATCTTCCTTACTGGTCATCCACTGTGCTGGGATTGCCATCATTAGGGCTTGACTTCTTTGGACTACCCTTCAGAGGATGGACTGCCCTTCAGAAGACCCACTAAAATCTAAATATTCCCAAAGATGATAAAACAACTTACTAATGATTTAGCATAAATTAATTATCAGACTTTCCAGCTTCATCTATCTATGCCACCTCCACCTCTCAAATAACCTGGGCTTCATTCCCTTCATCATCTCTCACACAGGCTTTTCTTGCCCCTAAGTATTTGTCAATTGTTCACTTTGTCAGTGATGCATTTTCCTGACATTTGCTATTAAAGTTTCACCCTACCTAAGATGTAGCTTAAGAACTACTAACTTCTCTAAGAAGTTTTCTCATATTTTACAATAAGAACCTCATTCCTTTTACATAGGTTGTTGGAAGAACTACATTTCTCAGCAAATAGTAAATTACACCTTGAAGTGAAAAACTTATTCTTTCTTAGAAATAGATTATGGAAAGGATAAAGAACAAAAGTAGAGCTGACATAGTGGAAAGAGTTCATGACGAGAAGTCCTGGGTTTTACTGCTGATTTGGCCCTAGTTAGCAGAGTGATTCTGGCCAAGGTACTTCCCCATCTGTAAATGAGAGGTTTCAACGAAATGACTGAAGGACTCCCCTAAACTCTGAGTCTAGGCTATCAGGAGAAGGGCACATGATAGGAGGAGTATAGAATATGGAGCCTGAAGCCCTAGTTAGTTTGGGGAAGGGACACTATAAAGAAGATTTCCCCTACTTTTCAATTCTGCTTCACTCTGAGGCTGCTAGTAAGTTGGTGGTTTGACCCCAAATGATCACTTTAATGAGCTGATAACTCTTTAGCATCAATATGGGGGCTCATTCCCCTCTGTTTCAGTACATTTTGTGCATTCATGCTGTGTATTCATGCTCCTTGTTCCCCTTGAGTTCATTTGCCCTTCAGGCTTCTGTGGCTCTCAGTAATGCTCGGAAGGTCCACAAGGCTCAAGACCCAGGACCCACCAGCAATCATGTCTATCATCCTGACATATGTACTGGGATGCAAAGATGAGGAAATAGAGCAGAGAAAATAATTTTCAATGGGATGTGTAACAGGAAGCCTCCAAATGACAGATCAGAAGACCTAAACTGAGAGACATTCTTTTCCTCTTCCTCACCTTCACATGAATATTAGTAGCACTGTCCTTATTAACAATTTGAGAGCTCATGCATCAGCCTCAAAATGTTTGTGACTTTGAAGGGCTTTGTCATCAGCTGAGAAATTTTCTGAATGTCAATTCAGAGGAATCAGGTGTTTCTTCAAATTCTAGAGAGATGTCATGGATTTGGGGGCCTGCACAGAGCAACAGTGACACTGCCAGCAGATCAAGGCCAAATGATGAGACCCTCCCATTTTGCTTCAGGTATATTTAGAGTGGAAGAAAGCAAAGTGGTTAGAATATAGACTTAAATTTGCTTCCTCTGGCCTGTCTAAACTCAACCCATCTCTTAAGGCAATGGTCAAATGTGTGTTTTCTCAGGGTCTTTTCCTGTTGACACTTGTCCCCTTTTATCTCTCCTTTCTCTGAACAACTTATACCATGATAGGCAGTATCATATCATTCAAAGAGCAAAACTAAAAAGGTTATAGTGCCCCCTCAATAAGAACTATCTAAAAACACTAGCTCATAAAATAAGGTTAAAAATATCCAATATAGTTCTCCTTTTACCCATGACTCTTTTGCAGACTTTGAAAAATCAAATTCTGCATTTAATGGCATTTCCATAATTTCTTTGATGTTCTTTGATTTACTGATCTCTGAGCATGTGTTTATGTTTTCTGTTGGGGAACCCAGTGCTGGTGTTGATACTCTGACAAAGGGGAAGGTGGGAAAGAAGAAAAAGAGAGAAGGATGAGTTCAGAAGAAGCAGGATGGTGGCCTGCTATACATGGCCCCTCTGCCTTTGATCTCAAGAAAACAGCTTAAGGAAGGATGCATGAGAAAAATGAGGTATGAGCCCCTCTCAGGGAATAGGAAAATTGAGAAAGAAAAAGTGGTAATAGGCTCCCATCTCCAACTGCTCTTCATTCATGAACCCTCAGCAGTTATTTAGGAAAACACACAGAGGTACAGTGTGTCAAGAGAGCAGTCAGACAAATAATAACATTCAGATCTTAATTACTAATGACCAACGATGATGCCAAATGAAGCAGTCATTTTCTCAAAACAGAGATGCCTACATTCCTGCATTCTTAGATGTCAAGCAACTTTTATAAGATTTTCCTGGCTTAGATATATTTTATAACGTGTCCACTCATCTTGAAAATACTAATCAAAATTTAAAATATGTCAGAGAAAGGCCTGTAAATGTACCAGGCTGTTGTAGGGGGAGGGACAAAAAAGACTCCAGAATGTATTCCTTGTAATTCCATTGGCCATGCACTGCTTTCAGCATATAGGCAGGACCACAGGTATGAAAGTGTGAGGAGTTCCTTGTAAGGGAAAGATCTAGAAAAGCATTTCTTATCCATTGACAGCTTTTTATCATAGTGCTAATAAATGCTCTGGAAAAGAGAGGTTCTGCTGATAATCTAGAAAACTGCTGGGTAAAACAAATAGATGTTTCTTTTTTATTTTGCTGTATAATTTTATTTTTTATTTTTTAAATATTTATATCACTTTCACTCATTTCTCCCACTCCCCACCACCACCTCTGGCAACCAGCAATCTGTTCTCTGTAGCTATGAGCTTTTTTTTTTTTTTTTTTTTTTTTAAGATTCCACATATAAGCGAGATCATATGGTATTTGTCTTTGTCTGACTTATTTCACTTAGCATAATGCCCTGGAGAGCCATCCAAGTTGTTGGAAATGGCAACATTTCATTCTTTTTATGGCTGAATAATATTCTATTATATACATATTCACCACAGTTTCTTTATACTTATTCATTGATGGACACAAATCGTTTCCATATCTTAGCTATTGTAAATAACATTGCAATGAACATGGGGGTGCACATTTCTTTTCAAGTTAGTGTTTTTGTTTTCTTCATATAAATATCCAGAGTAAAACTGCGGAATTGTATGGTAGTTCTATTCTTAATTCTTTGAGGAATCTTCATAGAGTATTCCATAGCGGTTGTACCAATTTACATTCTCACCAACAGTGCACAAGAGTTTGCTTTTCTCCACATTCTCACCAATGCTTGTTATTTCTTGTCTTTTTGATAATGGCCATTCCAACAGGTGTGAGGTTATATTTCATCGAGGTTTTGATTTGCATTTCCCTGATGATTAATGATGTTGAACATCTTTTCATGTACCTATTGGCCAGCTAGCTGTATGTCTTTGGGAAAATGTCTGTTCAGAGATTCTGCCCAATTTTAAAATCAGATTTTTTTGTTGTTGTTATTGAGTTGTATGAGTGCCTTATAATATTGGATATTAATATCTTATCATATATATGATTTGAAAATATTTTCTCTCATTCAGTAGATTGCCTTTTCATTTTGTTAATGATTTCCTTTTCCGTGCAGAAGTTTTTAGTTTGATAGTAGTCTCACTTGTTTATTTTTGTTTTTGTTCCCTTTGTTTCTGATTTCTGATCAAAAAAATCATTTCCAATACCAATGCCAATGAACTTATTGCTTGTTTTATTCTAAGAGTTTTATGGTTTCAAGTCTTACGTTCAAGTCTTTAAATCCATTTTGAGTTAATTTGTGGGTATGGTGTCAGATAGTGGTTGAGTTTCATTCTTTTGCATGTGCCTCTCTTATCCCCATTATATATTCTTGGCTCCTTTGTTGTACATTAATTGACCATATATGTGTGGTCATATTTTTCCTTAGTGTTCAAATTTAAAGTGCAGATACTCCTGGAAAGACCCTGAGTTGAAAGAGAATGAGGGTTTTGATTGCTAGAGGAATTCTAAATTTTGACTAGTTTAGATGGACCTAGTTAGAGAGAGAGAGACTGTAGAACCAAGGGATGGGGAGGGTTGGAGAAGATGTGGCAGGGAATAATGAATAAAAATAAAAATAAAAAAGAGGAGGCAGATGGGCTCCACTTTAGAATTGCCTTGGGATCTTCCAAAAAACCAGTGGATAATGAATTAGATGTAATGTATAACCACCTCAGACCAATTAAATTAAAATCTAAGGTGGTGGGATCCAGGTAACAGTACTTTTTAAAAGTTCAGTGATTTTAATTAATGATGATTAATTGATGATTAAATGATCCAATTGTGCAGCCAACATTGAGAACTATTATTTAGAGTCTGTTTATAGTAAGTTGCAATTCAGGTAGCTTCCACAAGGTTCTGGCTCATTTTAGTTTCATAAGCAAATAATTAGTTTCACTTCAGGCAACTGAGAGAAAGCAAGATTAAAAACTATGCAAACATGTGCTTCCCATTAAAATATATTTCTTCATAAAGATGAAAGCATAAATATTAATTAAACTATAATTCCTACTTTGAAATAGCAAACTTAATAATTTAGAAGATTTTAAATAACTACCAACAGCTAAATTCAAGTTGAATACTCACCAAATTTTTAATTATAATTATTCATATTATTCATTGCTTACGTCTTCTCTTGTTTCCTGGGAAGACTACCTTTGCTCACCTGAATGCTTGAACTTATGGTCAACTCTCAATGAGGACTGTGGCTTTAGAAAAAGTCTAGACTTATTTAAACTTTTCATCTAAGGTTGAGATGATGGAGGAAGCAGTAGCTAATGAAACAGCTAAAATTGCTTTGTTAAGACCTGCCCAAAGCTCACCAATAGCAATAAACGAGAGGGGAACATCCTTGTGACATAAACTTGACACAGTTAATGTGGTGAACCAGACAAGAAAAAGAATATTGTCTATGACAAGCAGAGAGAGTCATGTCAGAGCTTCTAATTCTGCCTCCATTTTTAAATTGAACAAGGGCATTGAGTCATTTAAAAATTAGGCAGAATTGACATTTAAAAGTTAGGCGAAATCTCAAGATTATTTTCCAAGCTTAAGAGAAGAGGACTGAAGAGTTCATTGGGGCTGTCCTGAGGAAAATGAAGAAAAAAGACACTGCAAGTAGGCATCTTGACATGGCCCTGCGTTTTCAGCAGAAAAGGAAGAGCATACCAAGGCAGGAAATGCCACCAGAGATGGCCATATAGTCCAGGGCATTCTGATAAGTGGGAGAGGGGAGATCAGCTAATCCCACAGCACTGGATGTATTCGTGGCTAAGTGGAGTAGCCCCTGGTACAGAACATTTAAAAACATCTCAGAAAAGTAAGTAGAATCTAGACCTAGCCAGGGCAGTGCTTTGCTGCCAATGATCTCTGTCTTTCTTCCTCTCTGCATTAATGAGTCACAAAGAGGTAATGGATAAGCAATATTCTGCCCTCAAAATGCAGTTCTGAGGGAAGACAGGGACAATGAAAAGGATTCCAAAAGAATTAACCCAAACTATATAAAATAAACAGAAGATCTGTACAAACATGTCTAGGTTAATCATGAGAAAGATAAAAAGAAATGGTACAAGAACTATTTAAACATACTACACCAGAAATACTACTATTACTGTATTATGATAATACTACTATTATCCTAATAGATAATAAACAAACATGAGAATATAACCTGCAAAGAAGCAGATAATAAACCCAATCTGGAAGAAGATACAACTGAAGGAACAGTAGCAGATTTCCCACAGGTGCTTTGTGCTTTGGAATAGCTTAAAAAGAATACTAATTAAATAAAAACAAGAGTGCAAAGGCAAAATCATAAAAGCCTTTACATTTTATATTGTTGCTAATAATAATGGCCCTAAATGTACAACCTAATATTTGGTTACATTTTGCCCATCCTAAGGACCTAAAAATTCTGCACCATCTTTTCTAGGACAGAACTTTCTTCCATTGGGACTTTCCTCTTCAAATTCAAACATACTCTCAGGAGAAATAACAGTTTTCAGACTGACTCCTAGAGTATGTATCAAACCCCACTGAGAATCTTTTGAGAGCTAAGAGTTGGCGTCTGCATCCACCAAGTTACCTCACCCTCATGTCTTTTAATAAAATATTATATAAGTTCTTCATTAAACTATCATGGTTTTTGAAGTTATTTTGGATTGAGTTCAGACATCTGAGCTCTTAAATAAACTTGTTTTTGTCTTTTCTCTCTAAACTTCTCAAAACACATTTGAATAGGGATAAATGTGCCTTGATGGTTAGAGTAAAGTTCATGTTGGACCACTGTGGAAACTCTGCTAGATTATGTTTACAGTCTAAAATACAACTGAACTAACAAGAGATTATAGAAAGATAACCCTTTGTTAATAAAAAGAAAATTTATATTCTCTATTTCTAGGCTTAAAGGCATTTGTAGAAAGGGCAATTACTCAGTCTAGAAAGTATCACGGTCAACTCTTGTTCATTAGCACAATAGAAGAAAGAATACAATCCAAAATTAATTCTCTTAGGCTTTGAGCTACACATCATGAACTGGCGGCCACAACCAATCAGTCAACAGACATTTATTTAGTGCCTGTCGTGTGTTGAGAGCCAAGCCAAACACTGAGAGCCAGTTTGACATCATAGTCTGCTCAAAAAACAGTTATAAGAGTCAGTGTGCCATCTAGGCTGTGGGAGGGCGGGGCAGACCCAGGAGGGCATGGGACAATGGATAAAAAGGCTGGAATTAAAAGTCGGCTACACGTAACCCATAAACAAGAAATGAGAGTTGACTACTTAGATGCAGACCCGGTCGAGCTAGTTAAGACCTGCCCTGCATTGAAGGGAGCTTGGGTTGTGAGCACAAGTCCTTAGCTCTGCAGCCATCTCTTCTGCTCAAGGGCAGCACCATGTTTTACTGCAGTCATGAAAAACTGGACCGGAGGGACAGTCATAGGTTTTCTCATTCATTCCCCTCCTTATCTGGACCGGGCAGATAATGACAATTCTGAAAGAAGTGTTTCCATGCTTTGTGGCTGGCCCCAATGACATGGTCCACATCACCTCGTTTCCAGTGGAGGCAGAGGTAGACTGGCTGAGCCTCCTGAGGAGCTAGCCTCATAAAGCTTCCCTGGCTTTATGAATGTTGTTGCTTTTCTTTCGAGGCTGCCTGTGAATATGCCTGCTCTTGGGGAAAGTACCCTGGAGCTCATGCTCATGTCTGCAGGGGCATAAACAGCTGGCTTTCTCTCTCTGCCTAAACTGGTGGTTTCAACTCCAGCGACACATTAGAATATCCTGGGGAGATTTTAAAATATACTCATGCCTGGGCCCACTGGAGAGCAAAGGCATCCGAATCTCTGGTGGTGCAACCTGGGCATTTCTATATTTAGAAGCTCCCTGAGCAATTCTAATATGCAGCCAGGGTTGAGAACTGATTATTAAGGGCACTCTTCATACTAATTAATCTCTTTCAGTCTGTCACCCCCAATCCCCTGTGGAAATTCCTTTTGGAGGCCCACTCCTTTTATTTTTTTTGAAGGCCCGGGGTCACAGCCTCGCTCCTCTGGGTGGCCACAATGCCCAGCACAGGTTTTCACTGCAGATCCTGGTGTCTCTTGGTTGCCTGTAGCCCCCTCCCCAGGACAAGAAGTAATATTAGTGAATCCTGGCCTGGCGCTGGACTGGTTAATCATCATTATCACTAGTCCTCATCACAGTCCTGTAAAGAGTTACTCGCACTGAACATAAGAGAAAACTGAGGCCCAGAGAGAGGAGGAACTTAGAAATCGCCTTCTCTTCTCTTTCGCCTCAGGGCCCTGAGCCTGGGTGTCCCAGGTCTTGTCTTGGCTGGAGTATTTCTTACGTTTCCAGATCTCTTCACAGATCTTGCTCAGCATGATTCCCTTCCCATCACACTTTATATCCCACTCTATCCGCTACACCTAGGTGCATACTAATCAGCATCATTGATCCACTGGCTGAGAAGTCACTATCCCATAGTGTCTACTGCAGTCTATGAATGGAGCAGGCACTTGGGACCTGGCCTTCTCCTTATTTGGGGAGAATAAACACTCACCTCAGAAGACTAGCCTTTTCCTATGGCACTTAAAATTTAGACTTTATATGACACATAACTATGGCTGCTCAAAAGCGTAGTAAGCTTTCCAATGAACTCCTCACCAGGCAGTAGCCCTGTTTGAGGATTCTAATGGTCTCCATTTAAAACACGAAATGAAACACTACAGAGGCAGAGAAATCATATCACTAATTTCACTGACAATGAAAACCAAGGGGAGAAATGTTCCAGAATTCAAAGCTTTCTTGCTCTGTGGCCCTGATATGTTCAGAGCTCCAGTTTCCTCATCTATAAAATGGTGATTATAATGGCATTTTCCTCACTGAGCTTCTGTGAGGATTTAATGAGATAATACAGGGAGGTATTTTGTATAGTACCTGACATACAGTAGGTACATAATAAATGTTGCTTGTTGCTATCTTCACCTTGCACCTTTTACTTGAGATCCTTCCTTGCCTGTTCCCCACCTTTGTCCCACCAATAATATAGCTATTATTTAAAACCAAACCAAAATGCTTCAGCTCCTATCGGAAGGTGTCCTTGGACCTGTGTGGACTTAGTTATGCCTCTATACAACTTCTGCACCATGAGTCCACATTTCCCTGCTTCGTCTCAAACCTCACAACCCCCTCCTGGATCCTGTCATTGATGGTCTCTCCAAAGACTCTCAGTCTCCATGTCCTCCACACTCCAGGCTGCTGCAGGGACAGTCCTACAATACTAATCTGACTTGTGACTGCCCTGCTGAAAATTCTTTAACAGACCCTGGCTCCTCAGAGCTTTCAGAGTGAAGACCAACCTGCCAACTCACCTCATTTGTCTCCGTGGGACTCAGTCCTTGCTGACCTATCCAGTTCACTCCGTCACCCCAGTAGCTGACAAGCTTCTCATCCTTTACGGACAGCTCTCCCTCTTCTCTGAATGGCACCTACCTGTCCCCTATGCTCCCTCCCATGGTGGATCTTCACAATATAGTAGCGTATTCATTTTGTGAGTCATCTACAAAGGCCTCTTCTTTTCAAAAGTCTTTCCTTACCCATCACACCCCAGGCAAACTGGCCACATCCTACATGTGTGCCTTTCAATAGACTTTGAGCACTGAATAATTAGTTGTGTTGCTTGCTTATCAGACATCTGCCTACATCTCAACAAGAGAAACAACATCTGAATGATAGTATTAATAATAACTGCTTAGATTTATTGAGTGCTTGCCAGTGCTAAGCCCTATTCAAGGCACCTCAACACTTATTATTAGCTCACTTAGTCATCACTACCCAGTGAAGAAGCTTCCAAGCAATTAGTAAATAGTTTATTCTCACAGCTTAACACAGTGCTGATGTATAGCAGGGCTTTTTGTGTGTGTGGGGGGGGGGGCTGAAATATTTTGTTTGTGGTTGTGCTATCCAAAATTCATTTGGTTTAGGAGCCAAGCTATCCTGCACTGGTTAAATATCTTTACCTGCAGGTCATTAGCTTATATTCAAAGCTGAGGCCACATGGTGTGGGATTTATGTGGGTGCCTGGCTGGCATGCATTCCCCTCCAGGTTTTTAGTTAGTTGTTCTGTGAATTCATAGCACACAAATATTTTATGACTGCATTTATTCTTCATAACAATATGAATGAGCAACTGAATAAAAGCCAAATCCCTTGTGAAGCCAGAGGAAGAGTGATTAAATTATAATCATCCTGGATTAATTAATCTATAATATTTGCTCTTTATATGAAAGAAGAAAGTCAGCCTTCAACATAAAGGTTATGTACTCCTGAGGTCTGTGTCTTAATAAAGGAAAGGCTTGGGGAAAAAATTTGACAAGCCCCCAAGATACAACATGTTGTAAATGTAGACAGAAGGTTATTACTGATATAAAATATATTCAATGTAATTATCAGCCACAACAAATAATCAGAGCGATGATAATGAATAATTAACATTTTTATACTCCTATAGTAATGTGTCTAATAGATAAGTGCACAACATTGAATTAATTTATTGTGCTATAGTGTTTTTAGTAATGAAAACCACCTAATCAAAACATCTCTCCCACGGTATTGCCAGATATTGGCAGGAATCTGTGATAAGGTGTATTTCTTTGTTTCCTGATCTAATTGTAGTCGAGATGTTGTAACATATTTAGAAAAATCTAAGTAGAGAAATTGTGGGAAGAATAAACTCAAAGCGTCCTATTGATATTAGTTCAGGAGGAAATAAATTTAAGCACATTGCTTTTCATCCCTGGAATTAAGGGTTAATAAAGATGTTGGGAGCAATTATGCCAACCTGAGAAGAAAGGTTGTATACACAGAGGAGAGGGGATCTTGTGAGTCAGATTCATAAAGGTTTTTTACAGATGTCTTTTATTCCAACTATTGCTTCCTCAGGTCTTTCTACAAAACGAACCAGAGAAAGACAGCCTTCATCACCAATTTCACTGTAGAATTTAAAGTCATTTTTTCCTCTTTGCCTCCACATCATTTTGTGCATATGTTGGATTGTAATGTTCTGTTTCTTACATTTGCCTTTCTTGTCAAGCGTAGCAAGGGCCATCTTCTGTTTATCTGTTTATCTTCAGGGCATCTCCCAATGCCTGGATACTCAGTAAAAACATTGATGAATAAATGAATTGCGAGTCTATTTACTTCCACTACCACTAGGAGATATAAATGGTAATAGATCTAACATGATCATAATCCCATCCCCTAGAATCTATTACTTAAGCAAGCATGGTGGACGAAGATATTGAGGAGGAGGAATATGTAAACAATGATTGATTCCTTTTCTATTAAGGGTTCCCATTAAACATAGGTCAAGATATAAAAGAACTGTTCTTCTGAGTGTGTAGGAAAGCACTACCAAGCAGGACATGATATCAGTTAAGCTTTATAGGAGAGACGAAATGGTATGTCAGATCACTTCTTGCTATTGTTTTTTAAAAATACTCTATAGCAGCTTCTTTTTGAACTCAACATGCACACAAATCACCTGCAGATTTGTTAAAATGTAGATTCTAATTCAGTAGAACCCAAGGGAGATTCTGCTTTGCTGACAAACTCCCAGGTGATGCCAATTCTGCTGGTCTTCTAATCACACATTGTATAGCAAAGAGCTATAAGACCTCTTTGTTTTCTTTTCTTCATTTAGCTGCTTTTTAGATATGTTTGTATTTGCATGATGTATGCATAATCGGTCTCCATTTGACATGCTAATCTCAATTTACCACGGATATCATTATCTTTCTAAAGAAGCAATAAGGAATCAATATCATTCACCTGGTATCAGAATAGTCCAACTGTTCGAATGGTATCTAAGAAGAAACAAACAGCTTCTAAAGTGCTAAGTTTATATGCCTAATGCACATCCATGGTGTGACCGTGTCTCATTTTCAAATGTAATGGAGTTGCATGGTGTGTGGTCTGTGGCAACTGCAACATGCCTGCCTATACAGACTGCACATCACCTTCATATTAGTATCTCTGCATTATTTTCACACAAACAACCAGAATTTTCTCCAAAGAATAAAGGAGAAAAAAAAGAATGAAAAGCAAATGAAATAACTAAAACTATTATACAATAACCATCATTTAGTCAATAACTGCTGGGAGCTTGTTTACCTGCTAAGCTTTTCACCCTGCAACTGAGGCAACTGAGGTCCAGGGGACTTAGGAATCTGAACAAAGTCATATATCTTAGATGTTGCTGAGTCAAGAGTAGACCTCATAGTTTGGGCAACCACAGTAACTGTCCCAGACCCAGTGACTTGGTCATGGTCACACATGCTCTGAAAACTGTAAGACCAGAAAGTATACAACACATGTGTATCCTATAAGAGCTCACACTTTGATAAATGAGATAAAACATACTCATGACAAGAGAAATCACCATGGCTCTATGGAGTCACCCCAAATGAGGGGAAGGCCCAATATAATATAGCCCAGAGAAAGAAGGATCACTGTAAACAAGGGGTTTCATCTATGGCTTCATGAAGATAGTTAGGACTGAATTTGGCTCTAAAAACTGAAGCGATAGTTGGATTTAAATTAGGATGGAGCAAGAGGAGGGCCTGTCAAAGTGAGCAAGAATAGGGCTTCAGTGAGCAGTGACTGGAGTGATATGGCCAGACCAGAGAATTCTGTGTCCCTTAGAAATATGGTTCCCAAATCTGGCTCTGCATTAGACTCAACTGCAGATTGGAGTCGAAACACAAACTGCCAACCTCCCCTTCCTCCAGACTGATAGAATCAGTGTCTCCTTGATAACAGCTGCTTACACTGTTCTGGAATTGGTCTCTGGGAGCACACCACCAGTCCAGGAGACTCTGATAGCCCAGGAACGAGTGATGGTGGGACAAATCTTTCTTCTCTGTGTTCTCAGCCTTAGTGAAGTGGCCAGCACGGAGTAGGTGCTCCGTGCTGGCAGGAGAAATGGCCTGAAGAGACCATTTCTTCTAGGGAGGGGAGAGAGATAAGGAGGCTCTGCTTAGAGAATCATCAGGGAAAGATTAAAGAAATGAACTCTTTGCTAATTGGAGGAAATTTGGAAATAACTTTCAATAGAATCGACCCTCTCTCAAGTGTGTGCAGTTGTGGGTCTTTTGGCTAGGAACAGCTACACCAAACATGGTTGGATCTAAGACTTCCCTTCTGCCATACCTGAGATGGAGCTAGGGTGTGGAGGTGAACTCAGTGAGGCAGGCAGGGCCAGGCTTAACGAAGAACAACACATGCTTTGCTCGGCTCCTATGCCCAAGGCAGCCCCAATGCCCCTCTCAGCCTCCATGAGGACTCTAATAAAATTTCTTTAATTCTTGTTTTTAGATTTCTTGAGGGGTCCAAAAAAAATTTGAAAAGAGGAACCTCCATGTTTAGCCACTATTGATTTACTTTGGTTCCGGCTGACAGATTTTTATATAAAAACAAAGAACAAAGGAACTCTCCAGGGCTGGCCTGAACTGATTACAGTAGAACTGGTTTTACCTTATGGAACTTAGGAGGGCCTGATTTCCATCTGAGCAGCAGCCTGAGACCAAGAAAGACACAGTCATACCAACAGAGGAAAAAGAAAACGTAAAGCAAATACCTAAATGTTTGGGAAGTGAAATCCTGCCAATTGCAGGAGTGAGGCAAGCAAATGATTTTCACTGCTTTCAGTCAGTATCTCAAATCAGTTGGCTGACCTACACTGATCAAGGAGCCAGACTCCTGTTTTCTGCTCTGTCATCCTTCTCATGTGCTTGTTGCTTCATAGTGATAAGAAGGCTGTTCTATCTTCACCACTGCTTACAAGATCCAGGAAGAAATAAAAAGATAAGAGGCAGAGGGACATGTTCTAGCTGAATCTGCTCTCTTTTTAAGGAGTTTTGCCTTAGAAGTTCTATCCAACAACTTCAGCTTATACCTCATCGACCTGCATTGTTCCCAGTACCATATTCAATATACTAACCATTTCCATCAACCCAAAACTTTCCTTTATGCCAATTCCAGTCAATCCCACTTCTATTTCTACCCCAGGCAACCACTGATCCCTGCATTTTTTTAAGGGGTCAAATCATCACTCGATTTTGAGTAAGGCCAAGTCAGACATCAGAAGTGTAGGACAGTGACTCTGGAAACCATGGTGAAAGGCACATATAGTCCTGGGGATAATGAAATGTTTGCCACTGGTAGGTTGAGGTTATGGGGTCTGAATTTGATACGACATGAGTAAGCGGGGCGGGGAAGAGCAAAAAGGATAAAGATGTTAGAGACAGGAGAAGGAAAGAGAAGGAAGGATTCTGATAAAGCTACACTGAGGAGATGCGATATGTAAGGTTCTTTAAAACTATAATAGTAGTTTCCAGATGCACTGGGAGAGAAAGGGCTTTCCCAGCAAAGGAAACCACAAGTGCAAATGCATGGAAGCTTGAAAGAGTATAAACTGCAATTAGTTCTGGCAGGAGTGACTATAAGAAAGGCAGGCAGGCCAAATAAGTAAGGATCTGATATGCCATGGTAAACACTGTATGTCAGGGAGAGTCTTTTAAGGATGGGGAATTATATTATCAGATTTGGATTTTAGAAAGGAGACCTTGGCTCAAATCTGCAGGAAAAATTAATGGAGAACAAGATTAAGGCTGTTAGAAACTGGTACAGTAATCAAAGTGAGAAGTCACATGAGTTTATATAAAAGATGGAGTAAGAAGAGGGAGGAAGACTCTAGGAAAGATAGTAAGAAGGTGGAATAAGCAAGTTATATAAATTAAGCAAAGTCACACAGCAAAGAAGAGGCAGAGCAGAAATTCAAACCTGACTATGTGATTTGAGCAAGTTATATAATCATGGGCCTCAATCTTCTCATTTATAAAGTAAGGCTAATAATAGTACCTGTTGTTGGGAACTATATCTCTGTGGGTCTCAAAGCACTAGCTATTCTTTGTTTTGGACTATCTTTTCAGATTTCTGTATAACCATGGGAGATAGAGACCATGTCTTCCTCCAGAACAAATGGTAGGCATGTTTACTGTCCATTATAAAAAATTCTGGTCCCCTAAACTTAGAGTTTATCTCCTGTAACTCAACCTACTGTGTATACAGGTGTCATCTGGCCCTCTATGTGCCACTCTGTGGGAACTGACACAAAAATGCTGATAGTCTAGCTACTTCTATTGCTGTCATACATTGATCTTTGTCTCTAAGTCAAGAATCTAGCATCTTCTACCAGTATCCAAAAAATAGTGACTGGCTAACTTGTTAGCTTGCCAGTAGAGTTGTCTCAGATCCTTCAGAGTTTCTAACACCTATGTCATGAGATTAATTGGGTTAATACTTGTAAAGCCCTTAACCATGACTTATGATAAGCACTTAGTAAGGATCTTTTAACTGAAGCAGCAAGCATAGTGTTCTTAATGTATGCCTTCTAAAGCCTGACTACCCGGGTTCACACCTGACTCTGCCACTTACTAACCATAAGAACTTGGGACAGTTACTTCATCTTCATATCTCAGTTTTCTCATCTTTAAACTATGTATGATAATAGTAATCATGATAACTACTTCATAGAGTTGTAATGAGATTTTCATGAAATAATGTACAAACAATGCTTAGAGCAGTGTCTAGCATGTAGTGAGCTTTTAATAAAGTATAGGCATTATTATTATTATAATTATTAGAGGAGACAAGACATTTTCCACAATTGAACCATTAATTGACCATATTTTGAGAAGTTGTTTATTAATATTTTTAATTTTAGCCTTAGGATGATGATGATGATGGTGGTGATGACAATGAAGGTGATGATGATAACTAGTATGATGTTGGGAATTTTTATGTGCTGAGACCTATGCTATTACCATTATCTGCTTTATTTCTGCTGAGAAAAGGAGAAAAGCAAATAATGGACAAAATGTTAAACCACTAGGAATTTATCATTTGTTCCAAATATAAAAAGGAATTTCTAGATAGAAGGTTTACACTTTACAAAATGAAGAATTGCTGTATAATCTATAACAAATTACAAACCATTGTTCTATTCCTGATCAAAGTATACAGTAGTTTGACCTAAGATTTCAATTCTGCATATCCTCCAAAATGACTGCATTTGATTTTCATCTTTGAGTAAGATCTGAAGTTATACAGATGGGCTATTGAAGTTTTTTTTCTGAGTCAAACCATACATTATCATGAAAAGGATTTTTATTACCCTTTACATTTGGGAAACGCCATTTATATTCACCCAATAGGAAGAGTCCATTGATCACTGATATAAATATTATATGATATATGCCTGATGGCAGGCCAGGAGCAGATTTCAAATAACTGGGATATCAGATACTGACCTTGGTCCCTTCAGTAGGAGCAGATGTAGCCACGATTAGTAAGTTCTTGTTCAATGACAAAGTGAATGACACTTAAATTTCCTGAACAGCTTAAGTAGAATGTCAAAGATGAGCCCTTCTCAGGAAGCAGAGTGAATACTAGGAAATCTTTCAGACCAAAAAGAAAAGTCAGTAATGTATAGGTTAGAAATGGAGAAAGGAGGGGCGAGGAGGGCAAAGGAAGAATGCTTCTCTAAGTCATTCCATGGGGTAAGAGGCAGCTGGAGTGGAATGGCTTCTTTGCCATCATTAGCCCACCCCCTTTCATTCTCATTTTAGGTTGGACTAAGGCTCAGAAATGTGAATTGACTTTCACCCAGATAGTTGAGCTGAGCCACATTTCCTAAATTCCAGATAGTTGTTCTCAACTCTCAATTTACCTTTCTCTTAACCAGAACTCTCCTAATGACTCGCCACTGGAAGTCTACACCAACTGGATGAATTTTTGATAAAAATACATTATAGAATAGAGAATTTCCAAGTTGGAAGAAACCTCAGTGATCATCCAGTCTCTTCATTTAAAAATAAGAGATGGAGGGCTATAAAGGATACGGGACTTGATCAACATCACTTAATTCCAACTGATATAAAAAGAAAAGAAAGGAGAGAGTGAGGGTAAGAGAAAGGGAGTGAGGCCAGAAGGAAGATGGTATCTTTTATTCAAGTTGGCACCTCTCCATTCTTCTCCACTGTTGCCTCACCACACTCAGCTCTCTCTCTCCTCTCGATGAAAATGAAAATAGATGCAGAAACCTGGGAGACTTTTTGCTCCTTTCATTCCCTCTGTTCACCCTTCCAATCCAGATACCAAGCGCCAAATACCTCCTTACTTTCTTCAATCGATGCCTCTTCTCCACCCCCGTTTTTATTCCACATTCCTCACCTGCACTTCTATAACAGCCTCCTGACCATTGACAAGCTTGCCCATCTCCAATCCATTTACCACACTTCCAGAGGACACATCTGACAATAGCACTTTCCAAATAAAAATTCTTTATGGCTTAGTTATCTTTAGCATAAAATTTGAACTTGCTGTGTGGGTTATACAAGATCCTTCCTGATCTGATTTCTGCCTTCTCCAGACTCATCTCTATCACCAATTCAGTCACTCAATACATATTTATGGAGAGTGGAATATGTGCCAGGCACTGAGTGCGCCTGCATCTCTCTCTTATACATTACACTTTACGCTTCTGCTTCAGCCATGCAGGATGCCTTTAAAATCCCCAGTGTGCCACATTTTCTCAAACACTGCTTATCTGCTGTTACTTTTACATTATTTCTCCCTTCTCACTCCTACTTATACTTCTTTTTATTTTGTTTTATACTTCTGGATCAACTGTGATACATTCTTTTTCAAGAATCATTCTCCGACCCCCTATGCTGGATGAGTAACTGACATTTCTTCATAATTCCCAGAGCTTGTCATATATTATAGAAATTGCTGGCTTATTTGCATCCCCTATTGTGCTGTAATCTTGTAGAGAACAAGGGTTATATCTTCATCTCTGTACCTCCTACTTAGCTCATGACCTGGTGCATAACAGCGTAATAAGCATTTAATAAATATGTGTTGAATGAATGAATGAATGAATATATGAATAAAGTCATATCCTCCGAAATGGATGGCCATTAGTCCTTCTCAGGCCAGAGACTTCAATTCTTGACTATACATTTCCCTTTACAATTTTATCTTTGAGATGGTATTATAGGCTGTTTCTATACTGACCAAAAGCAAAAAGCTACATATTTTAGTCCAATCCAAAAGAAGATTGAAATGACCAGGGCAATCCTTCTGCCACTATTTTCTGTGTAATCATGAGCAATCACCTCCTCTATTTGATTGTTCTTCATTTGTAAATGATGGTAAGGATTGAGATTTACTGTAAAGTCATACACATCACTTGACAATATAGCTAAGAAATACATCAGCACTAACTTCTGGACGTTAACCAGAGAAAACCTTCTCAGTAGCATAGGTGTGACAAAAACATGAATCTGTGTGTGTGTCTGTGTATGGGTGTGTGCATGCACGTGCACATGCACACACAAGCCTAGGAATTTAAGTGGTATAAAGAAAGGTGTTGAACTTTCACCTTTCATGTGCCCTACAGAAAAAGGATAATACTTGCTTTGCTTTTGTGACCTTATGGAAGTTACCTAGCTTTCTTGAAGGTTAGTTTCCTCATCTATAAATTAAAATAATATTCACTTAGCAAACTTGAGGAACATTAAGAACTGGAACAGAATAATTACACCATAACTATAAATTGTTGTGGATTTTTTAAATTAAATTTGTTTTAAACCTTCCAAGAAAAGAACTATTATAACGAACACAACCAACAACAACAGCAAAAAAACCAAGGTCATTAAAAATCTATCATAGCTAGTAAACAACTTCAGCAAGGTAGAGGATATGAAATCAATATACGAAAATCAACTGTAATTCTATAAGTAGCAATAAGCACACAAAATGAAATTAAGAAAATTCCATTTATAATAACATTAAAAAGAAGAAAATACAAATAAATTTAACAAAAGGAGTTTAAAATATATACTCAGAACATTATAAAACATTGACAAAAAGAGATTTAAAAAGACCTAAACAAATGGAAAGACATTCCATGTTCATGGATCAGAAGACTCAATACGGTTAAGGTGGTGATACTTCACAAACTGATCTATATTTTCAAGGCAATGTCTATCCAAATTCCAGCTGACTCCTATACACATATTGGTGAGCTGAATCTAAAATTCGTATAGAAATTCAAGAGACTCAGAAAAGCCAAAACAATATTAAAAAAGGTATACATATGCACACACAATTCACACAGACATATAAACACATACATGTACACAGATTCACACAGACATACAAACACACACTCATATACATAGTCACACAGACTCACGCACACATACATACTCACACAGACACACACACACACACACACACACACACACACACACAAATATACATACCAACAAGTTCCTTGGCCACAGGAATTACACTACTTTCTGGCAATAGCCAGGGACTAATTTAAATTGGTACCAAATTCATTATTTCCATTTCTTTTCCTTCAAGGAAGGAGAGGAGTGGAGAAGGGAAGTATGCAATGTATAACTTTGAACTTTTCACTCACTGCATATGTGGGACTTTGATTTCATTTTAGCAGTCTCTAAGCACAGGTCCCAGGATAAAAGAAATTATAAAGTCTAGTTAAACCAACTGATACTGCCTTCCTTGTATCTATGGAAGGCAGACAAATCAGTGATGTGATTTCCGGAGAGCCAGACATGGCTATGCTCACAAATGTCTACCCTGCAGCCTAACCACCTCTTGCCAGGCAAGGGGCTAGTACTAGGAACTTACATATTGGGCTCAGTAAACTTCCAGACCACTGTGATTCTGATACTTGACTTCTTAGCATCTGTTCTTTCACTATGAGCCCTACCTCAGGAGCTAGACCTGCTTGTACAAGTACAATACTATCTCCTGTTTCAAGGAATGGCATTGCCCTAACTATGGCATCTGATATTCAGAAAGAAGTTTATTATTGACTTTTGGAAAATTCTTCCTGGGTTTTCTTAAGAAAGTCTAGGGAAACCAATTTCTTTCTCTTTCTGGATATGAACTAGGTAATGTGTAACCATGGTTGCCCTGGGAGCCATTCTGCACCTGCAAGGGGAACCAGGCTCAGGGTGAAGATGATTCTGCAAATGGCAGAGGGGATGACAGGATTAAGCTCAGTCTTTGATGACAGCCTAGATCAATCAGCTCTGGAACTCCCTCTATTTCTAGACTTCCTATTACGTACAGCAATAAATCTGTCTATAGATTGAGATTTTTGATCCTGAGGTTGAAAGCATCCTGTTGCAGAGACTTCCAGAGGGCACAGATTGCAGCTTGGTATGTGTGTGGAGAGCTGTGGGGAGGTATTTTCTCCCTGCCTATATATCCATGAGTGGACATCAATATGTGTGTATGTGAGTGAATATGAGGACATACCTAGACAACTGAGTTCATTTATTCATTCACTCATTCACCAAAAAAAAAAAAAGCCTATATTAAGCCCTCACTATGCTCAACAAATCTTCTAATGTGAGAGAAGGCTATAAGTGTATGAGTATGTGTGTAATCTCTGAGAACATGTGTGCAAATGTGCATATGTGCTTGTTTTCTGCCAGAGGAATATTGGATTGTCTGCAATCTGCTCTCTTGGCTGAAGTCAGTGTCTCCATAAAAAGGAGCCCTTATCTCCACATCCTCTCCAAGTCTCATCACTAATTCTGTACTGGATGAAGGTGACTGAAGGAGAAAGGTCAGTGCCAAGTGGTGTACAAATGACAGGCTTTGGCATTCATGATCTTTTCACCAGGAAGCAAAGTCTTAGACCTCAAAGTGAGCAATGGCATGAAACACATCCAAACAAGGTTCATCTTCTATAATTGATTTCTTCTGGCAGGTCTGACCTCCTAATGGTGCCCTGCCTAGGCCTGCACTATTATAATTAGTCTCTGGTCCCTGAAATACCAACCACATGCTGGCTTATAAAGACTGGCTGCCTGGGTTTAAAAACTTGCCATAGATAATTCACAAAGCAAATAATTCACTTTAAAAATGGTGCTATGTTTTAATCCCCACTTTACAATTATAAATTCTAAGTAATTTAATATTCCATGGCGCTAATATGTTAAGAAAAATTATATGTCTTCTCTATAGATGCCAAGAAAATCACTGGATTTTATTCCATTTCTACTTTTTAAATGTCTTTGTAAATTAGAGATGGATGTATATTTCTGCAAAATGATAAAATGTTGTTCAAACCAATCACCAGTGTCATATTTAATGATTAATCACTAGAGACATTTCTATCAAAACTGGGGGAAAATGAAGATAACTTCTTTTAAGCATTATTATTTAACTTTGTTACAGAAATAAAATAAAATAAAAAACCTGAAGAGATACAAGAAATAAAAAAATTATCATTATTTTATAGAACCTTGACATATTTCATTTTGACAGTGATCATAATGATTGGACTTGATTTTGAGTGACCTAGATACTTACCAACAAATCTAGAAAGATATATATTATTCTCTATAATGATTATTTGACCTTATGTATTGCTCTAGAGATGACTTCAATCGGATAATTATGTTACTTATTGCAAAACTCAAACCATCATGTTTAGCAAATGTTCTCTAACTCTAAATTGTTAATAACAAATAATTAATTCAGTATAATACCTGAGGGTACAAAATTTTAGATACCATATTTTCTTTGATTTTAAGATGCAATTTTAAAAATTACAAATATTTAAGAAATTGAGATGTCTTAGAGTCAATGTATTTTTAATGTGTTAGTGCATGCTTTTTCCTGAATGGCTGTTATTATTTTATAGTCTTAGAATAGAGTCACTATTGCTCAAAATTAGATGTATGCTGGATGTTTTGTTTTCACAAAATGTGAAATATTTTCCCAGGTTAGACTTATTATGGTACTCTGAGGCAGGAATATGAGCTTCATCCAAGTGTGAGCCTGGTGTGCTATATATAGTCAGCTGCAAAGAATCTTGAAGGACTGTGCTGCCTCAGCCCATAGGTTCTCTTTTAGACCCCATGTAGAGAGAAAGTGCCTGTCTTTTTGAACACAGTTATTAGTTAAGCTTTGTAATTTTCACAAAAGAGCTTTAATCCTATCTGCCTAGTTGATTATCAAAGTGTATTTCCTCTCAGTTTATCTGAAAAAGGTTCACTCCAGGTTCTTGCTGGGGAGAACAACCTTGAACTTTCTTTCATCCAAAACTCAACAACTTGATGATGAGAAATAGCACCTGTAGATAATTGCCTGAAGGGCACACAGACTCGAATCTTCTAGATCAATTGTATTTAAGTGTTTTTAAACAGTGGCAGTGTTTGTTCAAGCATAAAAGAGATGAATGCAGAGCTCTTCAGACTGAAGTGGATAAAGGAATAAGAACCTCATCTACGCTTTTATTTTCACTCCCATCCTACCCCAACTCCCAAGAGAGCCTGAGGAGATTCCAGAAAGCATAGTTTGAAATTGATTACTCTGGATGTCTTTCATTTATACCTGGGTCATTCAAAATACCAGAGAGCCGATTCTCTAGATAATTGCTTTTATATCTTAAGCTTTGAGAAAAAGCCGTAAATCTGAATAAAGAGATATTACCAAAATATATGAGTGCACACATCTATACACATCCATGCACACGCATAAACCAGCTGAATAAAACTTGTAATGGTATATATTATTGGGATGTTATTGAGGACATTATTTTCTACCATTAAAAATTATAGCTTTTTAAATTTTTAACAAATATGTATATAACACTATTCTAAAGGCTATGAAAACATTAACTCATTGAAGTCTCATAACAATACTATGAGATAGGTTCTACAATTATTCATATTTTGTAGTTGAGGAAACTGAGGCATGAAGAATTTATGTCAATTTCCTAAAGTCGCACAGCTCTGAAGTGGTGGGGCTGGGATTTGAACCTGCACAATCTAGCTTTAGAGTCTACTTTCTGACCCACAAGCTGTCTTCTTTTTACAAATGCTCACAGAAAAAAAAAAAAAATCCTTTTGGATTTCAGTACTGGGAAAAGCCATTGTTCTAAATAGATAGTTTTCCTAGGATTTCCAGACACTGATTCTTATAACTAAACTTCGTAGCCTCTGTAGTGAGATTTTTGTTGATTCCTCTAAAGCAAATGGGCTGGAGGTTTAAATCCTTCAATTCTTTGAGTTCACCTAGGAGCTGCAATGGACCTGAGATCAGCCAAGAGGAAGCACCAACTTTAGAAGAAACCCTAGGCTGGATGTATACTTGGATCATCCAATTGCAGTGTAGCTGTAGATAGAATCCAGATCACACTCAAGGAGGGAAAAGGCACAGATTTCTATCTTCTTTCAAATCATGAGCCTCAGATTGAAGGAATGAGGTGAGGACATTCTAGAGTATTGTTATAGTGAGGCATGAGATCGAAAGCTAGAAGTATAAGAGACAATTTGAGATGTTGAACCTAAGATGAGAGAAACCAAATCTGAGAATAAATGGCACAGAGCAAAGGCCTAGTTTTTACAGGGAGGTGAAGGAAGTAGGCAGCTTAAGGGTGGAAGCCAAGTCTAAATTATTGGGCAGTAAATATGGGAAACCAATTGCTGATCATAAGAACCTTATCAGTTCACCTAAAGACACACTCAGCCAAGGGCTAAATCAATTACCATCAAAATGATGGTGAGGCCACAGAGTGATTTCATCCTGCATGGGCTCCCAATCATGTAGGCTACCTCAAGATTTATGTGTAGATTATTTTCTGACTATCCCTGCCTTGTCTCAATATCTCTTTCTCCTAACCAGTAAACCTGAGCTACTATGCATCATGTACCTTACATGGTCATTGAATTACTCTCTTACCATTTTCAAATGAAGATCCACATACCATGTTAAAAATTGCATTAGTCAGACTTATGCTTTTTAATCATGCTGGCATAGCTAGTTTCAGATTAATTCTATTGGGAAAACAATTATAAAAACAGAATATAATTGGAATAAAAACTGCTTGAAGATATGGGAAAGCAATAGGAAAGCCAGGATTGGGTAACCAAGATTCAGAAAGACACAGAAGTAATTTGAATAGGATGATATATGTTGAACTATGCTCCCCCATTCATATTTTGAAGTACTAACCATCAATATCTCAGAAAGTAACCTTATTTGGAAATAAGGTCTTTGCAAATATAATTAGTTAAGATGAATTCATACTAGTGTAGACTATACCCCTAAACCAATATGACTGTGAACTTATGAAAAGGAGAAATTTAGATGCAGGAAGAATACCATGTGAAAATTGGAGCTATTCTCTCACAAGCCAAAGAACTACCAAAAGCTAGAAGAGAAGCCTAGAAAATATCCTTCGCTAGCACTTTCAGAGAGAGCAAGGCCCTGCCAATATCTTAATCTTAGATTTCTAGTCTCCAGAGCTATGAGATAACAAATTTCTGTTAGCTAATCAATGCAGTTCATGGTAGTTCCTTATAGTACAAACTAATACATTGAGCTTGACATTTTGTTTAAATTTCTTTTCAAGTCATCTGTCAACATATAAATTACACGTTGATAAGCCAAGCAGGTACTGAAAAGCTAAAAGCTAAACAGATTTTCATAAAGTTATAGTGCTAGGGAGACAAAACTCAGAACCAACTTAGGAGGAGAGGCCTTGTTATGCAAACCAGAGTGTCAATTAAGATTCAGGAGTCAAGAGAAAATGGGAATATACTAGCATGGATCAAGGTAATTTGCCAAGGTAATTTGTCTAACTGCATGGTAGAAGAAAATTAAATGCTCACTGGAAGAAGAGAATTTGACAAGAACCTCTACAGTTTATTTTACACAAGCCAGCCCAGACACAGACCCACAGGTGCTTTGGATAATATAGATATCAGACAAGAATTTAGCAATATCTAAGATTAATATGTTCAAGAAAGTAGATGAGGATATGATGGATTTCATCACAGAACTGGAATCTATGAAAAAAATCAAATAAAAAACAAAATGACTGAAAGAAAGGATTTAATAGAGTTAATATATTACTCCATGCAAGAGATAGAATTAATAAACTGAAAGATAGATCAGATTAAAAGGAATATCTAGAGAAAAACCCACAGAGATAAAAGAACAGAAAATGCAGATATTTCCATTAGAGACATACACAACATGATAAAGAAATCTACCATATATGCCACTGGAGTCCCAAATGTGAGAAGTGGACAGAAGTATAATTTAAAAGATACTGAGCAAGCATATTTCAAAAACAATTGAAAGACATTGAGTCACACATTCAAGTAGCTTGAAGAATGCCAAATAGATCACAAGAATAGAAAACTAGAATTAGACACATCATGTCAAACTGTTGGAAACTAAAGAAAAAGAAAATCTTGAAGGTATCTAGATGAAAGTTACATGATGATATCATAGAAATGGGTATACATTGATGGATATACATAGAAATATTTACAGATGT
>NW_011888901.1:3267496-3288723 GCF_000151845.1 Pteropus vampyrus
TACATATAGTAGGAAAAATAATTAATAAAAATAAAAATATGTCAGTAATCTTTAGAAGGCAAGAAATGAAAAACAGATGAACAAAGAATAAATGGGATAAACTAGCAGCAAACTAGTAGCAAGATGTTATATGTAACCTCTTATATATCAGTAGTTGTATTAAATATAAATGAACCAAGCTCTCCAATTAAAAGACAAACATTACTGGGCTAGATAAAAACAACAACAACAACTATATACTTTATATAAGATATAAGATTTAAATGTAAAAAAAAACAGATTTAAATGAAAGGATGAAAGGATGAAAAAAGGTATACATGAAAGCATATACAATAAAAAATAAATGAAATTTAAAAAAAGAAAAAGAAAACTGATAGGGCTATATTTATATTAAACAAAACAGACTTTAATGCAGGAAATAGTTGTAGAGACAGAGGAATATTTCATATGATAAAAGGTAAGACAAATTAGAAGAAATACAGTTCTAAATCTGGATGCACCTAATCATATTCTTCAAGATATATAAAGCTAAAAAGTCTATGTCTAGTAAAAGAAGAAATAGATAAATCCATAATTACAGCTAGAGATAATAACATAACTCTTAAAATCTCAAGGAAGAGAAGTAAAATATCAGTAAGGGTATACTGACAGTTTAAAATGCAGCATCAATAAATATACCTAAATAATATGTTGACTTCCAGTTTCTGCTTCTTCAAGTAAGCAGCTTAGAAGTCATACTCCATCCTAACAAGTGCTGAACAGACTGAAAAATCAACAATTCTTCTCAGATCTGTAAGAGAGGGAAGAATTCAAGGCAAACAGGTTGCCCCCAAAATTGGAGAGACAGACAGACAAATATAGGCAATCAAGACCTACCAGAGCAGAGGCTCACAAGCAGAAACCACCATGGGAACCAGTGCCAGGCTTGGAAAACCTGAATGTAATTGACAAATGGCTGGAGGCCCAGTGTGGACAACTCTGAGTTAAAAACTCCAGGGGAATAAAGTAATAAGGTCCCCCACAATTTTGTTTGGAATTTTACCTCCAGGAGCTTGACCAGGTTTTCATAGCAAATTCCCTTGTACTTCTGGCAAGGGGGGAGGGAAGAGAATAATTTTTAAAAATATGTCAGAACACTCTGTTCTTCTTAATACAGTCTGCCCTTAGGAGAAACTAGCATACCCGAGCCTCATCTACTTGGGTAGTCAGAGCATAACTGGCCTGGGAGAAGAGAAATATCTAGTTCAGTCAGCTACAGATTTCCAAATGGCAAGAAGGGAAATACCCAACTCCAGCCCAGTCTAACTATCCTGTCCCACCTGGGTGGTGGGGGGAAGAAACTGAGAAACACTGGAAAAAAGTGTAGAGTCCAGAGGTCTAGGCTCACTAAAAGACAGACCTAATCATAGGACTATAGAATGCTTTCCTTCCTTCACACTTCACCACCATATTACTAAAGGCCTAATTACAGTAGTTCCTTTTACCCATTACATCATGTCTAATTCTCAATAAAAAATTACAGGGCACATTAAAAAGCAAAAAATATAATTTAAAGACACAGAGCAAGCATCTGAACCAATTATGGCAGGAATATTGGAATGATCAGACTGAGAACTTAAAACAACTGTTACTAATGTGCTAAAGGTTCTAATGAATAAGGCAGACAACACACAAGAACAGCTGGGTATTTGTAAGCAGAGATATGGAAATCCTCAGGGGAAAAGAAAGACTCTCTCTCTCTCTCTCTCTCTCTCTCTCTCTCTCTCTCTCTCTCTCTCTCTCTCTCTATATATATATATATATATATATATATATATATATATATAAATATATATATATATATATATATATAACCACTTTAACAGAAATAAAGAATGCCTCTGATGGGCCTACTAATAGACTAGACATGACTGAGACAAGAATCTCTGCATCTGAGGATATATCAATAGAAACTTCAAAAACTGAAAAGAAAAGAGAACAAAGGCTGGGGGGGCAGCAGGGGCAGGGGGTGGAGGACAGAACGGAAGATCCAAAGACTGTGAGACAAGTACAAAAGGTGTGATGTACATGTAATGGGAATAGCAGAAAGAGAAGAAAGAGAGAAAGGAAGAGAAAAATTCTTTGAAACAATAAAGACTGAAATTTTCCCCAAATTTATGTCAGACACCAAAACACAGATTCAGGAAGCTCAGAGAATGCCAAGCAGGGCAAATGATAATAACATATGTAGAACACTGCAAATACAATGGAAGAATAAATATGTTCTTTTCAGAAAATGTGAAATATTTACCAAAACTGAATATATGTTGGGTTATAAAGAAAACAAATATTAAGGGATTGAAATCATACAGAGTATGTTTATTGAGTGGATCTAAACAATAAATCAGTGACAAAGGATAACTCAAAAATCCTTCAGATGTTCCTAAATGAAGTAATATGCTTCTAAACAATCTATAGATCAAAAATAAATCACAATAGATATTAAAAAATATTTTGAAGTGGTTTTTAATCAAAAGATGACATATCAATATTGCGGGATAAAACCTAAGCAGTGTTTAGAGGGAAATTTGTAGCATTAAATGTATCTATTAGCAAGAAGATGAAAAGCAATGATCTAAAAACTCATCATCTCAAGAAATTATTATTTTACTTAGGTTAAATAAATAAAGCAACTGAACACATAGAAATTAAAACAAAGGAAATTTAAGAACAAAAATTAATAAATCAAAGCCAAATACACTGAAGAGCATCAACAAAGCCAAATTTGAAAGATTAACTTATAAACCCCACGCAAGATGACTCCCCCACAAAAAGAGAGGGAGAGTGAGAAAAAAAAATCAGAAATGAAAAAAGGAATAGCATTAGTGTCTACAGACACTCAAAATTATAAGAGAATATTATGAGCAGCTTTATGCTAATAAAGCTGAAAGTTTAAAAGTTTAGAAGACAAATGGACAGATTTTTCTGGTAACAATTTTAAAACAGACACTAGAAGAAACAGAATAATCTAAATAATATTATGTCTATTAAAGAAATTCAACTTGTAGTATAAAATGTTAGCTAAAAATTCCAGGCCTAGATAGCTATATTACTGAATTACTCCTAATATTAAATGAAAAAATTATACCAATTTTATACTGTTCTAGACCATAGTAAAAGACTTATTTTATAAATCAAGCATAACTCTAATACTAAACATAAAAAGGACATTACATAAAAAGAAAATTACAGACCAGTATCCCTCATGAACATATATGCAAAAATCTCAAACAAAATATTAGTCAATTAAATCTATCAATAAACCCAAAGATAATTCATCAAGAATGCAGATTTGATTTAACATTTAAAAAGTCAATGTAAACCTCCCACCAAAAATATCAATGTAATACGCTTTGCTACAAAAAGGGAGAAAAGTTATATGATCACCTCAATAGAGGCAGAAAGAACATTTAATGACATCCAGCACCCATTTATGATTTTAAAAAGGGAGTTTCAGATGTTTCAATGCACAGATCTCTCAGAAGTTTGTGTGTTAGGCTGGAAATCTTTTGTTGGATTATAACTGTTTAACTTGTTGTAATTTCAAGGGGAGAGATCAAGGGGATCTCCTCATGCTGCCATGCTTCTGAACATCACCTGAATAGACACTTCTTCCAGGAAGACATACAAATGGCTAGCAGACATATGAAAAGTTGCTCAACTTCACTAACTATTAGAGAAATGCAAATTAAAACCACAATGAGATACTACTTCACACCTGTAAGAATGGCTATTTTCAGCAAGACAAGTAATAACAGGTGTCGGAGAGGTTGTGGGGGAAAGGAGCCCTAATATGCTGCTGGTGGGAATGTAAATTGATACAGCCACTATGGAGAACAGTATGGAGGTTCCTCAAAAAATTAAGAACAGAATTATCATATGATCAAGCAATCCCTCTTCTGGGTATCTATCCCCAAAATTTGAAAACATTTATCCATAAAGATATATGCACCTTGATGCTCATTGCAGCATTATTTATAGTGACCAAGACATAAAAACAACTGAAGTGTCCTTTGATAGAGATTGGATAAAGATGTAGTACATGTATACAACAAAATTATTCAATCAAAAGAAAAGATGAAATACCGCCATTTGTGACAATATGAATGGATTTTGAGATTATCATGCTAAGCAAAATAAGTCAGACAGAAAAAGTTGAGAATGATATTTCACTCACATGTAGGATATAAAACTCAAAGCAACAAACAAGACAAGCAAACAAAAATTCATAGACACAGACAATTTAGTGGTTACTAGGGAGAAAGGAGGGAAAGGGGAGGTAGATAAGAGTAAAGGGGGTCAAATATATGGTGATGGAAGGAGATTTAACTTTAGGTGGTGAACACGAAATGCAGTATATACATGATGTATTATTGAATTGAACACTTGAAATCTATATAATTTTATTAACCAGTGTAACCTCAATACATTAACATAAATACATACATACATACATACATACATACATACTTTCAGCAAAGTAAGTATAGAAGGAAACTATTCTTCTAGTGGGATACTCACAAAAATCTTACAAATATCTACATATTGTTAAAATAATGAGTTTTCTCTCTGAGAACAGGAATGAGTTAAGGATGTCTGCTATTATCACTTATACTTAGCACTATACTGATACATTGTGCTGGAGTTCCTTACACGTTCAATAAGTTAAGAAAACTAAATAAAATAAGTTAATATTAGAAAGGAAGAAATAAAACTGACCATACCTGCAGATGATATATTTTGTGCATAGAAAACCTAAAAGCATCTATAAGTAAATTATTAGAATTCATAAATGAATTCAGGAATATTTTTGGATACAATGCCAATAAAAATACATTACATTTCTCTATACTAGCAGAAATAATTAGAAAATAAAATTTAAAAGTAAAATCATTTATAATAACATCTAAATCATCAAATACCTAGTAATTAATTTAACCAGAATTATATAAACTTCTACACAAAAACTACATGACAGGTCTGAGAGAAAGTAAAGAAGATCCCAATAAGTGGAGTGATATACCATGCTTATGTATTAGAAGACTAATTTTCACAGATGTCAAACCTTTCCACATTGATGTTTTGATTAAAGGCAATCTGAATAAAATTTCCAGCAAGTTTTTTTATAATGGACATTGACAACCATTATAAAATGTATAAGGAAAAGCCATAGGTCAAGAATAGCCAGACAGTGTTAAAGAAAACAGAACAGAGTTGAAGGACTGATATTGCCAGATCCCAAGACTTTTAGATTGGAACACCAATTAAAACATTATGCAACTGATACAAATACTGACAAACAGACCAATGGAACAGAATAAAAAACTCAATATCAGACTCACATATGTGGATAGTATCATAAGTACTACTGAAATCAATAGGGAAAAAAACAGCCTTTTCAATGTGCAATGACTGATCAGTTGATTACCCCTATGGAAAAATTTCGATTCACCTCTACAGCGCAAGGGCCTACATAAATCAGTTCCAGATGGACTGTAGACCCAATTATGAAAAACAAAACAACAACATTTTTGGAAGATAACATAGGAGAATTTCTTTAAAACTTTGGTTGGGACAGGCAAAGATATTTTAAACAGTACATATAAAAGGAAAATCATAAAGGAAAATGTTGGTAAATTGGACTTCATTAAAAGTTTAAAGTTTTGTTTATCAAAAGATGTCATTAAGACAGTGAAGAGGAAGCTATAGAGAATAAATTTGCAAAACACATATCTGATGAAGAATTGATAACAAAACTATACATGGAACTCCTATGAATCAATTACAAAATACAGACAATCCAATTAAAAACTTGAACAGGCACTCTTGCAATAGCTGCTAAAACTGAACTTTCACATACCCTTGGACCTAGCAATTTCCCTCTCTTGCCTAAACTCAGCTGCCAAAATCTTGGCCTGGGTCATAAAGAAAAATTTTATTAGCTAGCTTCAAATGAGACTTTATACATCCAATTTACAGTTAGAAGTGACATAGAAGGTATGTTAGGACTCTTTAAGTGAGAATCAAAATGCTTAAGTAAGAAAAAAATAAGTTTTTATCATTATATATGGGAAAACTCCAAAGGTAAAAGTAATTTTTAGATAATGTTTGATCCCAGAACTAATATGGCATCATGAATACCCAGTCATTCTTTCTCGTCTCTGCTAACATATTGGTTTTATTCTCAGGCTCCATATGTGGCAAAATGGTGCCAACAACTCTAGCCCTATTTTTTCCCAGGTTCAAAACCAGCTAAAGAGTGAGCATTTTTCCCAACTGCTATATTGTAAACTGTAAGATTCACTCTAATTGGAATAATTTGAGTTTGTTCAAAATGAAAATAATAAAAATGATCAAAGTAATGGAATTACGTTGATTATCTAGGCTTGAGTCACTTGCTTATCCCTGAACCAATCTTGTGGCTAGAAGAATTGCAAAATGTTGGCTGTCCAGTCATGGTTTATGCTCTCCCTACCTGGAGTCAAGATCTTCTCCAGATCTACATGGACTAAGCTAGAAATGGACAAAGGAACTTTGAGGTGTTGTTCTCAGATAAAAAGAGTAATGCTGAACAGATTAAAACTACAACCATGTCCCTCAGAAGGTTGTGAGATTGAGTTTCAGAGAGTAAGGTGACAGACCTGATGTCCACAGAGGTGGTGTCAGAAGCTGGACTTAAAAACAGAAAATTTTACCTAAAAAGCTCAAAGAAATGGGGTTCTCCTAAAGGCTATGAAGATGCAGAAAGGCTCTTAGACCTTAATTCTGTCAAGCATTCTTTCCTCTTGTCTGGCTGGCTCCAAGGCCAGGGAAGGGAGTCGTCTCATGCTGGGGGAACAGGTTGCCAGACAGTCTCCTAAGGTATCTGGATACAATCCCACATGGCCTTTATGAGGGAAGGCTGGGGTCTTGACTAGAAGCCAGGTGTCTGGTGGCCTGGCCTGGTCTGGGCATCCAGAAATGGCGGGAGGTGCCTTCCGCACACTATTTCACTATAGCACCATCTGCAGCTGCCTTCTGCATTTGGCCCAAAGACAGCATTGCAATCACTTCAGGGGATTGCTGGGCCTTCTGTAAGCAAGATTTGAGAAAGGCCAAATTTGACACTTGGCTGCTCTCCTTGAAGTTAAAAGACCCAGCTTAGCTCAAGAAACATAACAACAACAACAAAAAGCATAGCATAATGTGTGACAGAATACAGCCATGCAAGACAATGGACCAGAAAGTACATGCCACAGAAATGGATGAAGGGGACACAGAAAGGATCTATGGCCTCGAGATGACTAAAAGATTTTAGCTTCTTGAGGAATTCATTTTGAAGACCACATGGAGCTCAGAATAAGGGCAAGAGAGAAAAGAAACAGCAGATTTATTCTACCATCTTTTTCATAAAAATCAAAGGCATAAGTAAGCAAGTAACTCAGTCAGTCAGGGGTTCTCTAGTTGATTATGGTTGGGCTTAACAGTATTTGATCCTTCTCTGTTATTGAGTGGAGGCCACAGGAATGGGGGGCTTAGTGAGGAAGGGTCCAAGAGACAAAAGCATTGGGCATTGTCATATGGAACAAGACAAGAAGCTGTGACATAAAAGAATACTGGACATCACCCTAGGAGAGCAAGGAGGAAGGGAGGCATAGTAACAAATCAAAAAGTCCAATTCACTTATTTTTTCACCTTGCCCTACTCCATATCTTGGCAGGTCAGGGCACCTAACTGAAAGGATGTTCATTTTAGCCCCCATCTGTGGAGGAGTTCATGCATAAGCCTTCATGCTGACACAACACTCTAATCAGACTACCAATCTGCATCTCCTTTCCTGTATTTCTCACTCCTCATATTTGACCTACAAGCCTTCCACCTTCCCTGGAGGGTGTTTTGATTTCCTGATCATGGCTTTGCTTCTTGGTGTAGCTCCCACAGCCTTCATGCCCCAGAGTTATATATCCTCCAAATAATGCTCTTAACATCATTCTCAATTTGACCTTGGAGAAGGCAGTGCCACCTTACATTCTTGCTAACTCTAGCTCCAGTGTGAACCCAGACACAGCACTTCTAATATCCAAAACTATAGAGAATCAACTAACTTTGATGGGGTGGAAGTGAGGCAAATATAACTTAAACTGAAAGCAAGGTGAATATACCATCAAACTTAAAAACGCTGGTCAGATTTAAGGGCTCACAAGATATCAGCCAGAGCCAGGACTGATTCTCTCTGTCCTACTCTTGTGAATAGCTAAGAAAACTCAAAAGGAGTCTCCTTCCTTTTGCACAAACGCAGGAAATATGAATGGTAGTCCACTTCTAAGTTTGACAAAGGCACTGCTTAGGAAGGCCCGAGATGCCAGGGCCATTCTATCCTAGAGATGATCATCAAGCAATGGTTCACTGTAGTCTACAATGAGACAATTGACAAGTAACGATGCACTTCTATTTTTCTCCTATTAAAAAGCACCAGGCAAACTTCCTTGGAACTTCCAGGGATATTATAAAAACAGATTTCCATATCTAATAGGAGGCTGATTACAACAATATCAAAGGTTCTTGATCAGCTCTGAATCTATTTCTTGGATTGCTCATTTGCTGGATGATCGGCCACTGCTCATATCATCTCTCCCAGCCTTAGATTTTTTTCATCTGCAAATTGATGATAATTTTATCTGCTCTATCAGCCTAGAAAGGTTATTATGAAGAACAACTAAACAGATAGATGTGAAAAGACATTCATAAAGAACTAAATTCTAAATCAGGTTGAAAAACTATATAAATAGATTGTTAAAAAATTTTGACAAAAATTCTTTTTGGAGAAATATTGATCAGGAAGCAGAGAAAGGAAGCAAAAAGAACACATGAAATTGGCATGCATTATGAAATGGGCACATTTGCAGATGTCAGGGCAGACTAAAAGAGAGGGCAGTAAGGGCATCTGGGACTAAGGAAGAAAAGGAAAAAGTCATGAGGTGCAGGAAGGGAGAAGACAAGGGACAGAGAAGATCCGACTCTGTGGGAAAAGCCTGGAACATGAGATGATGAAACTCCAGGAAGCAGTGACCAGAGGTAGAAAAGTCTAAAGGCTTTTACCATTGAAATCAGAGGTTCAATTTTGAATGTGAAATAACCTCTCCCCATTTCTTTAAGCCTGTTGCATACAGTTTCTATATGCAGAAAATATTTGGGGAAATGAAAAGAGGAGCCATGTTCCACATTTGGGTTGACTCAGGGTAGAGCCCCTGCCCCCCCAAAACAAACAAACAAACAACAACAACAACAAAACAAGAACTACAGAAGGAAAGATAATTGAGAGCTCAGAAGAAGGAAAAGGAAGGCAGAGTAGAAGGCGAAAACAAAAAAATTAAGCCCCTCTAAATGAACAATGATTTTTGGAGGACATTGTCTCTAACCATAAATGTTATAAAGGCTTGAAACATTTATTTGACTGTTAATTATTATCATCATGGTGGATCTTTAAGGCAGGAGTGCTTGGTACTCATATATGTCTTGGCTCAATGAGTTAGAAAGGTATCTAAAAATATATTTGGTTGGCTGAAACAGGGACCCAAAGGTGACCTACATTAAAAGAACTGAAGTGGCAGAACAGTCTTAGTGTGCCATAGAGGCAGACATCCAAAGGCTTAGGAAAAATGGAATTGTAGAGTGGATTTTTATGAAAGAGCTGCTCACCCACCCTGGAAGGGTCCACATTTCAGCACAACTATAAGTAATTATGTGAGGGGATTCCCAGCATCTTTGAAGAGCTAGCTCTGTGGTTGCTTTTCTCTGTAAGCCAGAGAAACAGTGAGAATTTCTATCATTGAATCGAGATACTAAAGGCAGTGGAGATCATTGGATCTTAGGGTTGCAGGGACCAAGTGGGAGCACTTAATTATCAGAGGTAAGGTGGGTGTGGTTACTATAATGGACAAGAGTTAAAGCAGTAATCAGACTAATCTGATTTCCAGAAACCTGTGGTATTGGTCTTAGAATTTCTAGAAAAGAAATAGATAGGCAGTATGTGAAATTTTTATTTGATCAGTATAAGCAGAAGGGTTCTATGTAGAATAAACAGAAATCTAACTTGAATAATCAAAACAGAGACTCACAGCACCTCAATCAATTCCCAGGCTTGTCAGTTTATAGACTCAGAATCCCCTGAATGAAGGGGAGGTAGGGTTCTCTTGAGGAAAGACCCCTACACTACCAAAAATATATGATGTTAACCTTTCTTCCAGCCTAAACCAAAGGGACCTATGGCCATATGCCAAGATGAACGTACACTGGGAAAAGGAAAATGGTCAGACCTTCTGGAGACTAGTGGATACTGGCTCTGAATGACTCAATTCCTGGAGACTCAAAATGTCACTGTGGTACATCACCCAGAGCTGGGCCTTATAAAGGTCAAATGACCAATAGAGATTTATCTCAGGCCCATCTCAGAGTAGATCCAGTAGATCCTTGCGTCCATCTTGTGGTTGTTTCCCCAGAACTGGAGACACTATTAGAAATTGGTATATTTGGAATCTCAGAACTAACTGGCAGAATCTCCACACTGATTCCCTGAACTGTGGAGTGAGAGCTAATATGATAGGAAAGACCAAGTGGAAACCACTAGAACTTCTTTTACCTACAAAGTATAGTAAAGCAATACTACATTCCTAGAGGAATTGCAGAGATTTTTGTCACCAGGTGGTGATTTACACTACATCCCCATTTACCTCTTCTATTTGGCCTGCGCAGAAGACAGACAGATCTTGGAGAATGATAGTAGATTATCATAAACTTAATCCAATGGTTACTGCAATCATAACTGCTATTCCAGATGTGGCTTTTTCACTTGAACAGATTAACACAACCTCTGGAATTTGGTATGAAGCTAATGATCTGACAAATATTTTTTTCTTGAAACCTGTTAGCAAAAACTACCCAAAGTTGTTTGCTTTCAGCTGCAAAGGCCTGCAATACACCCTCACTATCCTACCTCAGTGGTATATCAACTGCCTAGTCCTAAATCATAATTTAGTCCATAAGGACATGATCTCAAAGGAGAAGAGTGAACATCAACCAAGGATATTTAATGCTCTCCTTAGGAAAGGGTTGCATGTTTTTGGTAATATACAGAACAGTTGTATCATTTTGCTGTAAATATGACTTTACTTTTACTTTTATTTTGGAGATTAGGTAAGGTTTTAAAAGATCTGTATGGATGCCAAGTTGATGAGGGGTGGACTGTGATGATTAGTTTTATGTACCAGTTTGTCTAAGCTATAGTGCCCAGTTATTCAATCACACACTAATCTATGTATTGCTGTAAAGATATTTTGTGATGCAATTAAAGTCCATTATTAATTGACTTTAAGTAAGAGAGAATATCTTAGCTAATCTGAGTCAATAAATTGAAAGATGTTAAGAGCAAGACTGAGGTTTTCCTAAGGAAGAAGAAATTCCACCTGTGGATAGTAACTTTAGCTCATGCCTAAGAATTCCAACTTATTTTTCCTGATGGCCTACCCTGTGAATTTCAGACTTATAAGCCCTCTCAATCATGTAAACCAATTCCCTGCAATAAATCTCTTAATACATATCTCCTACTGATTCTGTTTCTCTGAACAGACTGATATAATTGGTTATGACTATCATAAGCATAATAATAATATGCGAGAAACCATAAATAATATTCAGCTTGGTTTTGATGGTACAATCCAACTTTTCTCTAATAGTCTAAACAATCAAGTTACCCAGATCTGAAATTTAATCCCAGTTCCCTTACTTTCTAATTATGTGATTTGAGACAAGTTATATAATTTTTTGAGCCTGTCTCTGATGTGTGTCTGACAACACTGACCTTTTAAGGTGTTAGGGGGGTTAAAAGGAGCATCTAGCACAATGTCTAGAGTATCACTGCAATGATTACCTTCATCATTAGAGCAATTGATGAGCCCCCGATTCAAATGTAACTGGAAGATTGTCTTGGGGCATATTATAGTCTTCTTTTATCAAACTGGTCTATCGATTTTGTCCTCTGTATTGTCTCTTTCCCATGTGGTTCAGGCTAGAATTGGTTGCTTCCTTGAATCAAATAACAAATAATTAAATAGCAAAGCTATAGTCTATCTGCAGTTGTCTGATTCAGACAACAATAACACCTGCTAATTTTAAAGAGGCTTTTTTCCTTCCAATAGTTTTTGAGAAACACTTGCCTCTAATCACTTAAAGTGAGGAAGGTCTTCTATATTTATGGAGCCCTCTTTATGTCCTCTGCCTGAAGTCTCTTTTTATGTTGTTCTAATAATAGCTTATACTCTTAAATATACTAGCTTATTTAATCCTCACACCAACCCTGTGGGATATATACATGTAGTAATCCTCATTTTACAGGTGAAAAAGTATTCGCAGAAATCTTATGTAACTTGTTCACTGTCGCATAGCTATACAGTAACAGAGCCAGGCTTTGAACTCTAGCAATGCGGCCCCATTGTCTGTGTCCTTAACCATTATACCATACAGCCTTTGATTACTCAGTTTGCTCTATTTGCCAAAAAGAATAATTAGGTCTAGTAGGACAATGTTTCTGTGACCAAGCAGAAGCCTGGATGATAGGATAAATTTTGCTGGCACACCAGCAGATGGTTTTAAAAGATGGTAAGTTTTCTGGGTGACTCTGGGAAGAAATCACTTACTCCGTGATGCTGCTGGGCTTCTTTCTGTTAAGGTGGGAGATAAGCTCAAATCATAAAGCTTCCTTATGCTTTCCTGAGAAAATGATAAAAATAATTTTAGACAACTTGCTAAAAACTTTCTTGTTTTTACAAACATGACAAGTCACCTGCAGAAGTTACCATAGCTGTTAATTGTTGAAATGGAAGCCATCCAAGATTCTGAATATCTGAAGTTCAGCAGAGGATGGTTCCTACAGGAGAAGCCTGCAAACCTCAAGGAAGATGGATCCATGAGAAAGAATGTGTGCTCTGTCCATGGTATCTGTTGGGGCATTGTAATTTGGGGGATAAAAGAGGGAAGGAATGAGAACCGTCCCACATCCCAAAACACTGGCCCATGGTTTGCATCAAGGCCTAGATCTCAGCATGCCACAGAGGATCTCCAACACTTTACACAACTATTCCTCCTTGCAGGAACCCAGTGGCCTAAGCTTGTTCCTCATTTTCATTATGCATTCTCTTCAGAAAAGTTCTTAAGTTACCCATTATAAATAGCCCATCTTCTTTTTAAGGTTGATTTGCAGCCTAATCCTGGCACCATGGTACAATAGACAATGGCCACAGATGACAGCATTTCAAAAATCCAGGAGCAGATTGAGAGTACTTTGTGTGGCAGACATTCGTTACCTGTGTGCAATCTTGCTGCACACAGGTGTTTGCCCTGTCTTACCAAGTCATCATTCTCAACTTTGGCTGTCATAAAATCACTTGGGGGCTTAAAAACTCCCAATGCCCACACTACACCAAGATACTTCAATCAAGATCTCAGGTAGGACCCAGACCTTTGCATTTTTCAAGCTCCCCAGGTGATTCCCATATGTATCCAAGGTTGAAACCCCCAGACCAAATCCTCATGGGCAAGAGGGAATTTGTGTCTTCTACCTTAAGGAGTCCTTGAGTAACTCAGACAAGTTCTAAACATCATGACCAGTCTCTGTGAACTGACAGACCCTCTCTCTGCTGTGAGATTGCTCTTCTTTGGGGAGGAGCAGGGTTCCTCTGAGAACCAGAACAGGATGTGTACAACTGCATACATATGTATGCACATGCTCCCAAGGGATGATGACATGAATTTCTTTTTCAGGGAGGCTTTGGAATAATCAAGGACAGCTATGCTGCTGAGAAATCGTTGACCTCAAAAAGATTGGTTTTACATGGCTTCCAGGAGAGCTGCTGGCTTGCTGTGGATGTGACAGAGATCGCCCTTTGCAGGAAGAAACACACTACATGTCTCTCTCTTTCTGCTTATAAACATCCTCTTGTCTGGGAACTCCATGTCATCAGCATAGCTGTGAAGCCCGGCCATGAGGATTACTGTTGGAACAAGATGGAATCAGGAGGCCCTGGACCAGTGAAGGCACATTGAGATCCTAGATAGAGCTGATATATTATAGGACCAACACCCCACCCACTGAATACTGAAATCACAACTGGGGTGTTTAGAAGTGTTTAAAATGGTATAAGGGCACAGTACAGGCATCTGTTGAGAACAAAAAGGGCCAGAGACCTCCAAGGTCTCTGGCACTGATTATAGCCATGCTTCTGCTTCCCAGAAAAAACAACTTCTGAAGAGGCTGGGGCAATTTTTTCAACCCCCTCCCCCTTTTTTTTTTGAAGTCTTAGTTTGTAGGAGAAGGAAGTAACTCTTATTAGTACATGGGTTAAAAACTCCATATGCATAAAATTATTTATTCCTCAAAATAGCCCCAAACATGAAATAGGCAGTTTTAGTCCATTTACAAATGATAAAACTAGAGATGTCAGAAATTAAGTCAATTTCCCAAAGGGAAGGAAATTTCAGAATTCCTATTCACCCCTCCTCTTTCTGGCTCCGGAATCTGGTCTTTCCTCCACACTAGGCTGCACCAGGGTCTATGTTGAGGCTTCTAGCATAACTAACGCTAACGTTTGTGTTATTAGCTACATTTCTCAAGCACTGTCTGTGTGTGTGGGTATTCTGTGTGAATTATCTCAGTTAATTCTCACCACAGCTCTGGGGACTGCGTAGTGTTCTACCCATTTCACAGATGAGGAAATAGGCTCAGAGAAGTCGGGCTGACTCCTTGAGGGCACATAGCCAGTAAATGCAGGTCAGATTCACAGCCAGATCTGCACTTCTCCATTCTCATTGAGGAGACTCAGGAGACTTCAAAATGCAAAGTGATAAAGGATGCGTGATAGAATTTCAGACTTCAGTATGGTGTCAGAGAAGATATCTTAGGGTGTAAAGACAAGGATCCTCTAGCTGACCTCAGACCACAGCACACTATGGGTCGTTTCTTACTTCATCTCTGCATAACGGCTGCTGGAAACTTCAAAAGTGACTTCAGAACTTCGAGCCTACTGCCAACAAGGCAGTAGGCAAGTAAAATGTGAGCAGTATGACTATATCACTTCCTCTGAAACATATTTATAACATTACTGCAGAGTCATTCCCTGTACTCAAAATTTATATCTAATTCATAGTCCTCATCAGGCTATGTTACATTGCAAATGCAGACGATAAATATCTTCCATCTCTAATAATGACAGCAGATAAGCACCTTCTAAAAGGTATTCAGAGATAATAAGCACACAGGCAGCCAGGGTACTGAGATTCGTGGGCAAATTATGAACAATATTTATTATTCTTATATTTTCACAAGTTTCTAAATGAAAAACTCTGTTCCTTTAAGGCTCATACACTTTCACTTTCACTACCCCTCCCCTTTGTCCTTTCTATTTTGGCATTTCATTTGCAAGAAGTCTCCATCTCCCTTATTTACATGTGAAAAAACGTGGAGCATCATGTGGTGAGGGTTTGGGCAGACACTGAATTCCATTCAATTCTCATTTCCTCTCTGACAGTCACCATTGAATCAATCATGTTCTCCCTGCCCTCTCTCTGACCACCTCGGAGATCCCAAATCGCTTTTCATCTCCTGTGTCAATCACCCTCAGACCATGTCCACTTTTCATTACTAACACGCCATCACATGACCCGCTAATCTGTCACTTTCTGACAGCGGTTAGTGTGCCAATTGATTTAATTAGCAATCAATTAGCTTGTTACTATTGGAAGTAATTACCTTTTATAGAGAAAAGAGTGCAGCTGGTGAGGGCAATAAAATTGCACTAATAAAACTGCATCTACTCTCCTCTGTACAGCAGAGTCACTGCACTCAAGGGCTGGCCAAATTATGGGTGACATACACATTTTTTGAATAGTCCGTGGGGAGGTATTACCCCTCCTTATTATGTGCAGAACCCCTCTGTCATTGGTAGCAAACAGAATTGGTATTTTCAGGGAAAGACTGGGTTAACGGTTTGTGTTCTTGCTCTCACAGCATGCACTTTTCAAAAGGTGTATGTTTTAGAGCAGGAAGAGAATTTGGAAATACATCTAGATCCTCCCTTCTCCAAAAATAGAGTTAGTAAAGTCCAGAGAGGCCAAGTGACTTGCCCAAGGTCACACAGCTAGCGACTGCTGGAGCCCTGAGGAGAGATTATCCTCCTACTTTCATTCCCAGTGTGGGCATGTATGGACGAAGACTCTTTGCACCATTCCTGCACCTCTGAAAGTTGCATCTCTGCATCAAGGACCAGACGTATCTGAGAAAAAGGAACTGCGAGGTCATGGGAATAAATAATTTCAAGAGGAAGACCCTCATTGTCATGAAGATAAAAAACATTGTGATCTTAGAGAGTCACATTTTGAAGATGTGTGGAGAGAAAAGTCTGCCACCCAGTGAGATGGGAGAGCAGTGCAGTCTCGGGTGGTGCAGTAGTGAAGCGATTTTCGGCACAATTGCCTCTTCTTGTACACACACACTTAAAATGTACCGTTGGCCACTCCTGACCCAGGGCTACAGTACATTTCCTGCACTTTCACTATTAAATTCAGGCTCCAAACTACTCCCTAGGCGCATGATGACTCGCTACATTAGTTCGGTACTGAAGGAGAGGCAATAATGAGATGACTAAGGAGACCCGGATTCCATTCATCATCCTGTTTGCTCCAATATAAGTGTTCTTTTATCAGCACTATTGGTACTGATGTCATCGCAGGAGGCATAAATCACCTCACCAGTGACAGGGTCCTATTAAGGGTCATGGCCTAAAATCATTATTGACAAATTAAGGATCACACTTGGCCATTTTGTCATTGTGCCCTCAATTGAGGGTACGGCCTGGTTCCTGTATCTGGTAGGAAATTAAATAGTCATTTAGAGTCCTGAACAGCCGTGCTGGTTAATTCAAGGAGCAGCAACCTCTCTCTCTTCCTCAAATTCAAGAAACTCGCAGTCGACTTCATAAAAGCAAAGAACTCCTCAGTGGAGTCCTGTGTCCTTATCATAAATTCTCCACATTCCAGAGGCTGTGGGGACGTATTACATGACATTATAGAGTGCATAATAGCACATCCTGATCTTGGATCCGGGGCAGGCAGCCGAGGGCTTGTCAGAGAATTACCAAGGATACTCATTTGAAATGCTGTCACCTTTGTCCTTCTCCATCACCACCTAATGTGACTGCAGAGGACTTTTTTGGAGGGTGGATGAAATGTAGATGATAGGAGAAAAGGTGAGGAGTTAATACTATGGTACTTTTCTATAACTTTGATACACAAAATTAAAAGACAAGAAAAGTGGCTCTTCCTAGAATATTTGGCAGGATTAGTGCCCTTATATTTTCTAGGTTGAGCACCAAAGTTGGCTTTCTTCTTCAGTAGCTGAATAATTTCTGAACATTGAGTACTCTTTTGAAGAAAATTATCTGGGCATGTAAGTAAATTCAGTACTCCTGATCCATGGATCATTCGGGCAGGTTTTTGGTACTCCACGAGTCTGAAATGATGCTAAAAGATGTTTTTAAAATACCTGAATAAGTAGCTTTAATGGGTCCTTGGTTGGAAAGAATCAATATTGTTAAAATGGCAGTTTGCTCCAATTAGTCTACAAATTTAATGCATTCCACACTGGTTTTAATGGTACATGTCTGTATGTGTATGTGAACTTTGCAAAAAATGATTCTGTAGTTTGTGTGGAAGAATAAATAAGTAAAACTATGCAGGAAAATATTGTAACATAAGTGTGATAGAGGACTTCTTGTTCCAGCAAATTCTAAAATGCATTACAAACCTATAGCCATCAAAATGGTGTGGCAGCAGCACCAGGGTAGACAAGCAAAACAATGGGGAAAGAAGTCTAGAAACAAACACGAATATAAGAATTTAGTACAAGATAGTATTTCAAGTAATAGAGAAGAGATTAGTTATTTGATAATTAATATTCTAAAAAATTGACTAATATTTTGGAGAAATGATGAAATTCATAATGCATACCTTATAAAAACTTGACTTCCTTAAAAATGTAAGTGTAAAATATGAAGCCATGAAAATAATGAAGGCAATTGCAGGTAAAAATTTCTATAATTTTAGGAAAGTTCTTTCTAAATATGACACCAAAAACAGAAAACATAAAGCAATAAAAGTGAAAGATGTAATTACATATTAAGTAAGTAAATATGGCAAAAGATAAAATTAAAAACATCACAAAAACAAAAAATATAAAGTTGACAAAGGGTAGATAAAGAGTGGCTACTCTAATAGGATAAATGTTTAAAGAGATTATCTGCTTAAAAAAATTAATAATCAGTAAATATGAGGACCATACAATCAAGAAATGGATTCGAAATAATAAAAACAATGAAAAAACGCTACTTTCACTTATCAAAAGTGAAAACATTTAAAATCATACACAATGTCAGTGACAATGTGAGAAATTAAACATATTCATATGTTGCTGATGGATATATAAATTGTTACCTATTACTGAAAAGCAATTTTATAAGCCACTAACGTCATTAAAAAGCACATTTTTCTTTGACGAGGAGCCCAACTGTTAGAAATTTATCCTAAGAAGTACTGAGGTAAAAATGTCTAAAGATGTTCTTAGCAGATTGTTTGTGAGTGCTATTTAGAACATTTTTTAAAATTGCAAAGAAGCTAACTTTTCTTTGAAGACAAAAATGTTCAACACAAGATTATTTATAATAATAAAAAAAATGTAAATACAACCTAAATTTCCAATAGTGGGTTTCTAGTTCAATAGTTTTGGATTTACTTATATGGAAAGATGTTCACAATATATTTGGAACAAAAATCAGGTTGCAAAGCATGAAAATACACAGATTTGCATGAGGGAAAAATATATGTATACATATAATTAGAAATTTTGGTAGACTTTGATCTGAATATCCAATTTAATTTACTTCAATTTGAATATGGTTATGATTTTGAGTATCATATTAATTTTTTTCTTGAAAAGCAATGTAAATGAAAATTTTGCTTATGTAGGCAAACTGCACATGGAAAGAAAATATTAACTAGCAATGTAATAAAGAAATGATTTCTTTTGGGGCCTAAAGCTTAAACCTTCAAATTTGTACTGTTTCCTTGTGGAATTATTTGATCAAACCTAAATGAAAATCAAAAAATTTAACCATGCGTGGTAGCCTGCCTTGCTGTCCCAGATAATCACTGGAACTTTCAGTCTTCTGCAAAAGCATAAAGCAACATTATGATTGAAGCCTTACATGGAATTCATCCATTCATTCAGCTAATATTAATTGAGCACCTTTTTTTATTCCAGTCAACTTACCAATGGGATAGGTTGTTTATAACAAGTGCTCTAAACAGAACAGATGGAAATAGTAGAGTCAAAACCTGGTACTGGGTGCCAGGAGAGAAAGGGAGGGGTATCCAAACTCAAGCTGACAAAAAGAATGAGCCCAACGTATGCCCCAAGTGAAAATGCAAGAACTCTGACCAAGAGCATCAGCAACTGCTGAAATTTTAGTTAGATTTTTCTCACATTCATCCAATAATCGTCACAAATCGTGCACGTAATATTTTGATACAATTTCCGAGAAAAGTAGCTGACCTCCTATGATACCTATTTGAGGAGCCTTAGCTCTGTTGGTTAGATGGGTCTGCCATACCCTTTGGGAAGCTGACTCCATCAAAAGTAACTTCCTTTAGTGGTGCTGGTCTACCTTCATGAAGAGAATGGAAGAGTGAAGGTAATGGGGGTGTTCTATGGAGCTGAATCTGCTGGCATGGGGTCTTTTTCCACCATGCTACACAGTCTTACTACACAGCTGATGCTGGGGCCTGGAGAAGAAGGCCTTCTTGAAGAAGGTAGATGAGATTGGTGAACTAGAGACCACCCAAGCAGGGCAAGGGCCCAGCCCAAATATTAGTGGCTGGGAGATGGAGTTAGGAAATTGGAAAGCAGGGGAGACGAAATGGGGGCCAAGATGAAATGGGTACCTGGAGGCTGTGGGCAGAGATTATTGCCTTTGGCGAGCTCCCACCCTCTCTGTGTTGTGTTTCCCCAAACTACAGCCCCATCCAAGCCCTGCCTGGAATAATATTTACCTAAGCCAACTTCTTTTTTCCTCCTATGTAAATTCATTTAAAATAAAAGTTTTAAACTTTATGCACTGCTATTAAATGGAAACCGGTCTCATTTACCATAAAGAGTTGGTAACTGTAGAAGTATATACAATAAAAACCAAACATTAGTATTGACTATTTTCTACTGAAGGCTCTGAGCTTACCATCTCTTTGTTAAAAAGGAACTTTAGCCTAAATTAAGGAGGCAATACAGACCAGCCAGAAACTTTCTCATCAGAAGAAATGAAAGAGAATGTCAAAGAGAACCACTCTTTTTAAATAATTTTTTAAAATTAATTAATTCACTTTTTAAATATATTCTTTTAATTGAGGTATAATTGACACACACTATATTAGTTTCAGGTGTACAATATAATGATTTGATATTTGCATATATTGCACAATGATCATCACAATAAGTCTAGTTAACATTTGATCACGTTTTTTGTCTTGTGAAAAGAACTTTTAAGATTTACTCTCTTAGCAACTTTCAAATATGTGACACAATATTATTAACTATAGTCACCGTGCTGTACATTACACCTCAGCACTTCTTTATCTTATCACTGGAAGTTTGCATCTTTTGACCTCCTTTCACCCATTTCATCCACCCTCAATCCCCCTACCTCAGGTAACCACCAATCTGTTCTCTGTATCTATAAATTAAGTTTTGTTTGTTTGTCTATTTGTTTGTTGTTTTAAATTTCACATGTAAGTGAGATCATATGGTATTTGTCTCTCTTTATGTGACTTATTTCACTTAGCATAATGCTCCTAGGTTCATGCATGTTGTTGCAGATGGCAAGATTTCATTCTTTTTTACGGCTGAATAATATTCCTGTGAGTGAGAGAGATTTATATTTATACTTATACTTATATTTATACTTATATATATCACATTTTCTTTTTTCATTCATCCATTGATGGACACAGGTTGTTTCAAAGGGAGCTGTTCTTGTTCCTCTGTGTGCTTCAATGGTTTTTAACTCTTTTGTTTCTTCAACGTCTAAAACATAAGCCACCCTGACCTGACCAAAATT